>NW_025780223.1:0-24716 GCF_021130785.1 Homalodisca vitripennis | reverse complement strand
CATTTAGGCGTCCAGGGTAAATATGAAAGGTTCCAATCAGTGCCGATTGTGCAAAAAGGTCCCACACCAGGACATTGACGCTAAATCGTTGTTGGAAAAGTTCTGTTCCACTACCTCCATGTGGATTTTTCTTCTGCCCATTGAAGGTGTTCATTGTGCATAGTTTAATTGACACCATCCCCGAATGAATTGTGCCTCATCCGTAAACAAAAAATTACCGGCCTTGTAGAGATTTTGATTTATTAATATTCAAAAAGTTGCAAAACTCCAAGCGAAGCGGACCATCCCCTAGCTGTAGATGTTGAACCTTTTGTTTATGAAACGGATAAAATTTGTTTCGATTAAGTGACCTCCACACCGTTGACTGCGAAACTCCTATCCGCCTAGAAATACGTCGTGTACTTACACCTGGACTGCGATGAACAGCATTAATAACAATATCATCATCAAGTTGGACAGCTCGTTCATAATTGGTTCTAGTACTTGGTAGTGATCCTGTTTCCCGAAGAGTAC
Source organism: Homalodisca vitripennis (assembly GCF_021130785.1). NCBI lineage: Eukaryota > Metazoa > Arthropoda > Insecta > Hemiptera > Cicadellidae > Homalodisca > Homalodisca vitripennis. The sequence goes on along the minus strand of NW_025780223.1, from coordinate 24,203 downwards.
GAAAAGTTCCTTAAATTGTTTTGGTATCTGGAATCCTCCTATTAGGGTAACGTAGTTCATATTCTTTTACAGCAGCTCTAGCATTACCATTACAGTAACCCAAAATAAAAACCATATCAGCGTATTCCTCTGATGTAAATAAGTAAGGCATTTTTTCGCTCAATAAGCAATCGAATTATAACTCACAAAAAAATTGCATTTAATAACACGGTTCACAGAACCCGATCTCCTGCTGTAGCTTGCAAAACACCACTAATACACAGTTCTAACGTAACAGTACAGAATTACCATTGTTGATCAGCTGTTATTCGTGCGTTACCAACTTAGAAATTAATAAAACAAAAAAAACTGCATTTCGATGATTAGTAAACAATAAGGGAAAATGTTTGCTTCATTTATTTTCGAACATTTGATGTAAATTTTAATTAAAAAAAATACAACGTAATAACCATGATATTTTTTATTTACAAACAAATTTATTTAACAGTTAATCTTGTTTTCTCAATTTTATCTCATCATTAAGGAACAAACATTTTGTTTTTGATTTATTTTTAACTAAATACCGTACGGTATTTCTTTACAGCTAGTAATGTATTATACTGAATAAAATCGATTTTTTGGTACTTATTTTCTGTTTTATTTTAGACTTTGATTATATCAATTTTCTCAGAATTAAATTCTCTACAATTAATGTTTGTTGATTTTATGTATTTATTACCAATTTAACAAAGTTATTGTACATCAAACTTAAAAAAAACATTGTTTCGTGCCCCAATTTTTTGCATTTAACCCTGAATCCCTCAAAAACTACTACAGGTACAGTTCTGAAACCTATTTTATTTGCTTTATCAGGTAAAAAATACATAAGAATCTACGATATTTCTTATTTAATTAACCTTTCCAAAAAGTTCAGTATGGCTTTATTTAAACTCTTTACCCAGGAATTCAGGCGAAATCTTTCGCTAGCTGTAACTCGCTAACGAAGCGTTTTCGGACCTATTTTTATATAACATTTTTTCATTATTTTTACTAGTAAAATGTGCTGTAGAAGTGGGGGGAGAACTTCATGAATCACCCTGTATATGGGAAGAAAAGTTTCATCTTACTTATAATATAAGTTTAAAAACTATTACAAAAACCCATCTTAGTGGTATTTGACATAAGTATGATTCTCAGATCTGTGTGTGTATGACACTTATTAAATCTATATATTTTCTTGATGGGGATACAAGGCAAAATCAACTGTGACACAAAAAATACTAAGACCATAATAGTAAGTAAATTTAAATGGCCATAGATAGATATATACGTATTTTCTTGTTCGTGGCAACAAGGCAAACTCAACATTGCCGTCGAAAACTAATACTCTCAATCAGAAATTCTCACACACGTGCAAAGAATACGAAATCGCGTGCGAGGGTGCGGGTAATTGCTAGTGCTGTTATATAAAATAATGAAAGCTCCTTAACACAGTCTAACTCCAAGATGGATAACAGTGTGTAAATGCCCTTTATGGACATGCTTATAGGTCTAGAGCAATCGTCGGGACATAAAAAATAGAAATTTTTTCCTCTCTGTTAGTGTTAGGGCTTCGCTAACGCTCAGCCAATTACGCTCTTTAGTAATCGTGATTATGATGGTTTGTTTTATTTATATAAATTGTTGCACTATAGAAAAGGAGTTAAAATTATTAGCAATACCAGGCCAGGAGTGAATTAAATTATCTCTCCCCCTGCCAGTAGTATTCTCTTTGTCCACTTATCTTTCTGGGACTTGAAGCATGTCAAAAGGAGAAATATTTATTTTTGTGTTTTTTGTTACGGGTACAATTTAGAAAGCCAGGAAATAAAAGTAGGGTAATTTGAATATAAGTCACAAATGGTATATTATAGTTTAGGTTTTTTTTCGAAGAGAAGCATTTAAAGTTAGGTATGAAAACAATGTGTTATGTAGCTAGTATAACTGGAATTTAAGAGCTGGCATACACTTTGATTTTAGCCCGATAAGATCAATATTAAACTCCAAACACTTGTATGATCATGTTTTTAAGCGTACAATATTATGAGAGATGTCTTAGTTTAAATTCAGGGACTAGTACGCACTTAAAAGCCTTTTAGTTGTTTCAGTAGTGTTCTTGGTTATTGACAAAAATCTCAAACCCTTTAAAATGTCATCGCTTAAACACTCATAAATTATACCGCTAAAGGACAAACCAAAACGATTCTGGATGATAATTATCATTGTATCTTTAAAATGAGACCATGTTAAGTTTCAAAACAATCGGTTGAATAGTTTACACGTGAAAGCATAACAAACAAACCAATTCATTCTCGCATTTAAAATATTTCTTAAGATTAGTAGTGATTCATACAGATTGGTGAACCGTGGGTACATTACTTATGCAAACAAGTCAAGAAGACAATAGCTTAAGTTATGAAAAACAATAAATAGCTCATACAGCCTTCAAAGAATAAATGCAGTATACGTCCTAGCAGAAACAATAAATTGCAGTCTTTAAGTCGGCAGGCGCTTCATTAACATTGACATCACCGTAGAGCTCTCCGTGTATTCTAGTATATCCGTGTTATGGAGATATCTCCATAGTTCCCATCTAAGATTAAGTGTGATACCGCTATTTCAGAGGCTGGTAGATTCATAGTTCCACAACTACAAATAAGGGTCTAAAAACTGTTTGCAGTTGAAAAGTCAAAGTATTACGAAGAACTCCTGTCAATCACTTAACCTGGAGACCAACGGCTTTAAGGTGACTTTAGCAACATATGAATAACATCCTTTGAGATAGTGTCTATCACATAAAAGAATACAATTCTAGAGGATCTGATCGCAAATGCCTTTGAGAATTTTGCAAATAGTATAAAGTAATTTGTACCAAATTTAAGTTTTAGGAACATATAACGAAAAGTTACTAAACTAACTCACTATTTTAACAGTTATAGTTTTCAATGTCAATTGCGGTTTACAGCCCTGGGATCAGTTAATTTCACTGTCTTTAATTTGTAAATTAAAATAAAGAATGTCGTATTATTTTACCAGGCGAAGTTAGGGCAATGAAAGAGTGTGATGAATTTTGTGTTATGGATTTAATTAAATTTTTATTATTAAACATTTTAGTGGAATATAACTGTTTCTATCCTGTATGCAATTTTAATTGTTTAGTTTTAAGATTGAAACCGGTTTCTAAAGTTTCCCAATAACTTTATTAACCTACATTTTTCATACCTATATATGCGCATGTGTTATTATAATTTAGAACTGCTTCTTATTATACATAATCTATAGCTCATTAAGCTTCAATGGCATAAACCCTATTACTCAGCCAAATCGCGTTGAGATACAGCACCATCATTTAACTCAATATAATTCATATAAAAACGAAAACCATGCAGAAGTTCAAGTCTATTTGTAATTTTCTATCGTGCGGTGGTTAAGGACCATCTGTTTTCGGGCCTCGTCGGGTTGACGATGCCATAGGGTATGGAACGATTAGCTTTGTATGATTGGTGATGGGTGAATATCTGTTTATTTCCTTCCAATTCTTATTTTATTTATTTATTTTGTAATTTAGTGAAGAATCTTCTTTTCATTTTATTATTTTACATTTAGATTATTATTTTTTGAATTTACAACAGTAATGTAGACCATATATTGTGGCTTTGTTTTATACTATAAAGTGTCGTTTATAAATTTAAGGTTATGTGTGAGAGAGGAACCTAATAGTCCTAACTTCGCCAATTGAATATGTTTTTTTTTTACGTTCATTAGACTTCTTTCATTTCATTTCAAACTGTGCGTATGCGCTAGTAATGTTTAAAATTGTTTTAAGATAATTATTTGTGAGTAATTGTAAGTTAATAATTTGGAGATATATTACAAGTAAAGGTAAGTTATAACATAGGGTCACATTTTTAAAACTCTGATACAGCCATTAACTCTTGAAACTGTAAATATATGTTTATGAAACCATATGATGGCGTTGATAGCGATTCATTTTGCCTTTTAGTAAACCTTATTGCTACTAACGATGGTCTCATCTCATAAGTGAGTAATTAATTTAGTTAGTTTCATTTTATTTTGAATCCAACCAGAAGTGAATGAGTTCAAGTCGGTTCCTTGACAGCTAGCAATACCTAGCGGCAGTTACCCTAACTACATTTAGAAGCGAGTAGACAAAGCACGTTGTTAGGAGCTCTCATAAATCGCTACATTTTACAGAATTATTTCAGATACTTAGGCCTATTACAGCGTTGTTCTTTCTGGTTTAATTTACATACGTATATTCAATAAAATCCATAATGCTCTCACTATATTATTTTGTTATTGGCTACCCTTTGTTAAGCCTATTACTTGACAATTTCATTTCTGTATGTCTATCTACCTATCTGTACACACGACATATAAAACGAACTGACATAAACTTTCAATTTTGCATGGACCTTCATTTATACATGAGGTACACTAAGTTAGATGATGGCGCATGTCTATGAGTAACAATGATGAGAACAAGAATGTAGCTGAATACATGAGTTTGTAAACAATGTGCGTTCAATCATATGGAATTTTAACACGTGAGACAATGTTAAAAGTTGGGTACAATATTAACTTGAGTGCAGAAATAGTAGTACCCTTGCTAGCTTACCGGAACTTTTATTTGAAGACTGGTAAAAAACTCAGTAACTGAACAAAAATGTGGATGTATAATTTGGCGAGAATCTCGAGAAAGATTTCATCTGTACACTTTGAAATTGGCATGAAGCTTCACAACACAGCCAAGAATGAGTTCTATGATGGTATATATATATAGATTATTGTACGCAACAGTATTATTATTTCATTTATTTGCGTTTTGTCCCATCTTTTATTTTGCTATTTGGAAAAACACTATTTTAAAAATAATAACTCACATTTCTTAACAAAGTTTTATTTATACAGAAATCTATTAAACCATCATCTCAAGTAAAGATTAGCTACTACTTTTAAGAATGCTATTTGTAAAACACTACTTATCATGTACTATACTTAAAACCCTATTTCCCAATATAAGTATTTTAATAGTATCTGTGAACTTACATCCCTAACGTTTACCTGTGTAAAGCTGCACTCAACATTAATTACAAAGTACGAGATAGGAATAATAAATGTTATTACTTTCATGACTTTAAATGTAAACAAATACTCTAGCACCTCTCACCATTTTTAATTTAACAACTCAATGCATTTAAATGGGACATTTAGGAGGTGGTTACTGTCGGGCGGCCAACGCTGCTGGGCAACTCTAACATAGGAACCACACATTTACCAGCGATTGTAGCGCAAAAAACGACAATGTATGCTGTACATGGCGTGATAGTGTTCCTTGATATGTCTAATATACACAATGTAGGTAATTTTCAAACTATATTAATATTTCATAAATAGAAATAAAGTAAAAAATTGGCATTCACATAAGATTATTGACGTACATATGGTTTTAGATTGATTTAACCTCCAATAAAAAGAAAATTGTGATCCGTTAAATTATTTTAAATAACATTATTATGGATATATATGCAAAATTAAGTGTATATGATGGGCATGTGCTTATGGTGCTTAGTGTGTTTTTGAAACTGGAATTTTAATAAGTATTTTCGCATTTTTAGAGTTGATGATTAAATATGTACGCTTTTCGATTCTAAAAGCAATAGACTTCCACGGCCAACTATGAAGAAGTGGGGTGGTCTTCTAGTATTTTGGAAACCTAACTAAGCCCGTTTGTTCTTGCAGTTTTAAGCTAATTTCATTTAAAATATCAACAGAATTATGGTTTTTTAGTAATGTGAGGAAAACATCCTTATCCCAGTTTTATATGCATAATATTAGTAGGATCATTGTTTTCGACAACATAAAAATCCTAATGTAAGGTATCCTAATTGAGGTTTCTGGGGAAAAATACGAGGCTTATGTATTAACTCGTGTATAACAAAGGGACAACAATGGGAAAAGTAAAGAAGTATTTGCGGGCGATATGTATAAGAAAACAACCGAAAAACAAAAATAAATTCATAATAATTATGAAAATTATAAAATAAGCATGTACTGCAACCGTGGATATAATTAAGCATTATCAATCTAACATTTTGGCACCCATTCCTTCTAACACCGCATTAATTCATACTGGAGCTTTCATACATATAATTCTTGGTATTTCACAATTTCCTACTTCTAGCTTCAGGTCAAATTTTAAGAAATCACAAGTTAATAGCCAAAAGTTGTTGTTAATAGTAAATAATACGTTGTAGTTACGATTTATTTACCAAAAATAAGCAAGCTAAACAGGCTGAAGTAACTCCGTGATATCGTATAATGTCCTTCATTGTAACAGCATTGTTACATAACAAACAGAGGATGATGAAGTGGGATTAGTGTCATAATTAATGAACATTAGAGTCAGCTGTACGGCCATTAAGTTTGTCTCACAAGAGCAATGTTAACCATTTAGCGCCTTTGTTTTTGGCTACCAAATGTTGTGAGATATCTCAATAATTTAAAATCAATCTAATATTAATCTTAAAACAAATGTGGTGCATGTAATGTTTTACTTCAAGTAATATAATACAAAATTTATGAGATTTTTCATAATCACTAATGCAAAGTTAAAATATAAATATTTTTACGTTTCACGAGTTTTTTTGCAAGTGATATTTATTTTACACAAAATTTCATTTAAACACGCAATAATATAATTTAAATTGATAGATTTCTGTAAATCACTGCAGTAAAACGATAATTAATTTCGTCTTACAAGATCATTGTTAACTATTTCGATTTTCAGTATTCAGATTTTAGAAGATCTCTTAATAATACAAGCAAAATTATACAAGTAGTTTTGTGGATCCTACAGTGGATGCATGTTTATTAAAATTAATGATTATGATGAAAAACATTTAGATTTTACTGTAGGTAATATCTGAAAATTATTAGTAATGGAGAATCTAATAAATTTTACTTTAAACATCTTAAATGGCCAACCATGGCAGGGATTGGGACTTGACTGTGCTTAAAACAGTAGCCGTGCATTCACCACTCTTACTAGAACCAACAGCAATGGCTGCAGTGAAACTGTTATGTGCACCCAGGTTAGAGCATTACATGGTGCTAGGGCCAGTCCTTGATCAAGTTGTCACCATTCTACCATATAATACTCCCCTCACGTATTAGGTTTGGTATTGGGAATATCTCGGTTTACGTCACGTGTGCTGCTATGTACCGCAGACTATATGCATTTACACAAGAGACTATTTTAGTTCAGTAAATTCTCATTGTGACATTGATCTTTATAGTATAAACTCGCCTTCGGCTCGCCTCAGGCCCCCATGATGTACGCTTGCAAAATCGGGGATGAGCGGTTAAATGTACGCTTGCAAATTCGGGGATAAGAGAGATTTGGTGATTTTTAAAATTCGGACATGAGGTCATGCCAGGAAAATCCCTGGGGGGGGTTTTAAAGTTACTGGGGGTTAAGACATCAGGGGGTTATTTGGTTATACTAGGAACTTCCTAAGGGGAGTTAAGAGATTTGGTTAGAATTCGAACATGAGGTCATGCCAGGAAATTCCCTGGGGGGTTTAATGTTACCAGGGGGGTTAATACACCAGGGGGTTTAATTTACTGAGGAGGTTATCTGGTCATTCCAGTAAATTCCCGGGGGGGGGGTTAATGTTACCGGGGGCTAATGACACACTTGTGGCTTTTTTTTAGAGGGTGTTGTGTCTGTGAACAAAATAAAAAATTACTCTGTCCCTATCTACTATTGACGCTTAGCTAACGCTCAGCCAATTTCTAATGTGGTGTTGTATTCACTCGTTAACCTAGAAAAGCAAGTGCAATCTGAATCTTGAATGAATTACAAAATGTTAGTCACATATAAATTCAAAAACTCCAAAAATTGCAAATTTACGACAAATATTTTGCTATTTATACCGTTTTTCGGGCTTATTAAAGGACATACAACAAAAAGTTACATGACCTATTTTGTAGATCCTATCAATTGTTAGTCACAAAAAGTTTTACATTTAAGCTAGAATAAACTGTTTGGCCGCTATCGACTCTAGAAACAAAGTTCTTAAATAAAAATTACGAAATATTTACATTTATTGGCCGAACCAATGGAGATAGAGCAAAAAGTTACTTAATCTTTTTTGTAGATCACGTGATTTCCTAAATCCTGGTGAAGATTTTTTTTGAGCTACGACCAACTATTTAGCCGCTATCAAGCCCGGAATGTAAATTTTTATGCGAAAATGTACAATATTTTCCCTTAATCGCGTTTTTCGGTCAAACTAATGGAAATAGAGTAAAAAGTCACATAACCTTTTTTGTAGATCATATTCTTTCCTAAATCTAACCTATGTTTTATTTTGACCTCCGACCAATGGTTTCGCCGCTATCGACCCCAAAAACAAAAGTTTCACGTAAAAGTTACAAAAGAATTGCACATAATCACGTTTTTCGGCCAAACCAATGGAGATAGGGCAAAAAGTCACTGAGCCTTTTCTGTAGAACACGTAATTTGCTAATTTTAAGGGTCAATCAGATTTGAGCTACGACCAACGGTTTGGCAGCTATCGGGGTCGAAACATTATTTTTATCGAAAAAATCTCTGGAATGTAAAATATTTGAGCGTTTTGTTGCTTAACCATGGAAGATAAAGCAAAAAGTCACTGGACCTTTTTTGTAGTTCACTTCATTCCTGACCGTGAATTTTTTCGTCAGATCCGAGCTAGCTCCAACAGTTCGTCCGCAATCGAGCTTACAAGAAATGCCTGCAGGGGAGGAAAATGCGCGATTTTTTGCGAATTTTCTTCAGGGGTTTAAAAAACAAAAAAGTCAGGTTTTCAGACTTTTCCTGTGTGTCATTTTGCGAAAGGTACCTGCGTGCCTAATTTCAAGTTTCCAGCACTTCTAGAACTGTGTTAGAATTTGTATCTATATGTCAGTCAGTGAATGAGTGAGTCAGTATCACATGCGGCTGTATATATATAAAGTTATTGAACCTTTTTTGTAGATCTCCTTATTTCCTAAATCTAACCTTTGCTTTATGTTGACCTCCGACCAATGGTTTCGCCGCTATAGACTCCAAAAACAAAATTTTCACGTAAAAATTAAAAAAAGTTGTACATAATCACGTTTTTCGGCCAAACCAATGGATATAAGGCAAAAAGTCACTAGAGATTCTCACGTTAAAATTATAAAATATTTTCCATTTAAACAGGTTTTTCGGCCAGGGGGTTTAATTTACTCAGGATGTTATCTGGCCATACCAGGAAATTCCAGGGGGGTTTAATGTTACCTTCTCTAACGCTCAGCCAATTCATGATGTGGGGTTGTAGTCACTTGTTAAATTAGTAACACGAGTTAAATCCAGAACAAGAACGGATTGCACAAATTACAGTCGCATCACATTTACAACTCCTGAAATTGCTAAATACGACCAAGTTTTTGCCATTAAGAGAGATTTTAGGGCTTACGTAAGGATATACAACAAAAAGCTACCTAACTTTTTTTAGATCTCTAGATTGTCTAGTTATTAAACATTTAGGATTTAAGTTATGACCAATGGTTCGGCTGCTACCGTCTCCAGAAACAAAACTTTCACCTAAAAATTATAAAATATTTCCTTTTAAACAGGTTTTTCGGCCAGACCATTTAGGATAGGGCAAAAAGTTAATGGACTTTTTTTGTAGAACACGTCGTTTACTAAAACTGATTAAATGACGTGTTTTGAGCTACGACCAACCGTTTAGCCGATATCAAGCCCGGAATGTAAATTTGTAGGCGAAAATTTCCAAATATTTTCGTCAGATCCGAGCTAGCTCCAACGGTTCGCCCGCTATCGGGCTTACAAAAAAGGCCTACAAGGGTAAAAAATGCGCGTTTTTTTGTGATTTTTTTGAGGGATTTAAAATTAAAAATTCCCGGTTTTCAGACTTTTTCTGTTGGTTATACAGCAAAAGGTACCTGCATGCAAAATTTCAAGTTTCTAGCACTTCTAGAAATAGGTTAGAATTTGTATACATATATCAGTCAGTCAGTCAGTTTCACATGCGGCTATATAGTATATTAGATACTTTGTAACAGTGTTTTATGATATTCAGATTATATATTTTTAATTATTGGAGTATGCGGAGTAGATATAAACAAAACAAATATTATATTTATAATTTCTAACAGGTTGAGATCAAAAAGAAAACTTACTTGATTCTCGGATGACAATTAAATAGTATAAATAAAGACGCTACATTACATGATTTAAAAGGTGTTATTGAAGACTTCTCTAATTGTAACAAAATATTTCAAGAGCACAATGTGCTGACTTGAGAGATATATCGTTATTATTACAGACAATTTGGATGTTTGTTCGAGTTACGTCTCTGTTCTATTTTATAACAAAATCTTAAAGTGTATCAGGTGCTCACTTTAGTGGTATAAGTCGATATTAGTATTTTATCAAGACAAGTTTAATGTTTTAATAAGAAAGTATTATACGTTTACCGGGTATAAAAAGTTGACTGCGGATAAATTTCACCTCGGATGAAAACTTCTTAATCCTGAGTAAATTTTAAAATCAGTTTCTATAGATACTTTGCACAAAGCAATGTAAAGTTTCTCATTTTTTCCTTTATTTTCTATCTTTAGCTCCTGAGTCAAACACAGAAACAACCCTATATAAAAAAGTTCTACAAATGATACATACATGATGGGACGAGGTGATTGAATGAAAATTGTGAGTTTAGCTCCATTTCAACAGACATACATAGATTCTTGATTCTCGGAGACCAGTCAGTGGAAGATGAAATAGAGCCAAGTTCAACGTTCACATCTAAAAGTTGTTGTTAACACACCTTGCTGGCTTATAAATTAGAATCAATTCGGTAATTCGTTTTCAAAATGTAATTTGGAGTACGAGGAATGGATTCAGGAAGAGAAAAATCGAAATGTTACCCAAAACTTTTTTGGATTCAAAAAAAGAGTAGTATTTACGCAAAATATTCTAAATTCAACTGCCAGTAAGGAGCTATTGACACTTTCAGATGAAGTTCACCTAAGAGACATAACAATATGTTAAGACAAACAGTCATCATCAGTTGTAGTCTAATGCAGATTTCAAAGACGATATTACTATTAAATGTTTACAACAGATTGCAGAAATGAAGAATTTATGCCATGAATGCAATGGAAATACTAAGATACGCTGATATAATATCCATCATAATAAACAAAGCTGTGAATTTGTATACATAAGATATTCAAAATTAGTTGTCTTCCTTGACATTGGTTATGATATTTTTAGTCCATCTTAAGTAAAACAGAGGAGTAAACTAAAAATACCTCACCAAGCAATTTCTTTCTGAAAGTACAATACGAAACATTCAAGATTTAAATCGGGGAACGTATAAAAGATTATTTCGAAACGTTTAATGAACATACAGTTTCAAGTTTTTTTCATTATTCTCCTTATATTAGAAGCAGAACACAAGCGATTGATTTAGATGCTTTTTGATTGAAGCAGTTTTTTAAGCCTAAGTATGAATATATTTGATTGAAATCAAAATAAATTATAGCGCCAGAAGATCAGAAGTGGTGGACCGCTTTTTAATATGAGCTGGTTTCTAAGACCTAGACAGGGATATATTTTCTTAGTCGGTCTAATAATACAAACACACCTATAGAACCGTTGTCATTAAATGGAAAATGAGTTTTAATGGAAACGGTCGGAACTGACACTTTTTGACTGAAGTATCTTTTCAGTCATATTTAAGTATGTATAAAATCACTTCATCGTTTAAAAAAACCCCAACGATGGCACTTGAAACATCTGAGACAGGAAAAGTAGATTATTAGGGTCGGTGTGGGATGCTTTTTGATAGAAGTAAGAACTTGAAATCAATATTTTTTGTATATTTTATTGATCAGGGCAACTCAACTGTAGCATCAAAATACGAGTACAATAAACTAGAAGGGAAACTAAAAAGTCGGAATGGACACTTAGCCTGGTAACTTCTCACATCTACGTATGTGTAAATATTTTCTCTATCAGGACAACAAGGCATAATTTAACTTAAAATTCAAAACTTATAATAGACTCGGGTTACAGTTAAAAGTAAACGTAATTTGTAAATCACAATGAAAAAACAAAATTTCAAAATCATGGGTTGAACAAATTAGTATGCAACGAATGCCAAAATCTCGTTTTAGGACAATCACATAAAATTAAATTTAATAGATTTATATAAGTATAGAAGACATCATAAAGTTAACAATATCTTGGTGATTTAAATAGTATTTGCTATACATAAACTAATAAAGAAAACAATCTTAAAATGTTATAAACATGTGCAAAATTTTAAATTTTAACTTTATTTTAAATTTAGAACATTGTTAAAAGTGCGAAAATTAATGGTGACATACTATTAAATGATAAAGATATTTTAATAGAAAAAAATTATTTGATAGAGTTTATACAATATAAATTTATTACACATAATATCCGTACAAAAATGTTCTCCAAGTTAGTGATATATTAGAAACATTAGTATAAAACTGCCAAATATGACAATGAAGCAGAGGTGTTGGCGGCACCAATGTTTCAATTGTCCAGTAAGAATTTCTCCGTCCCTTCGTCTGGAATTAATTCCACTGGATACGATGAATATTTTTTAGCCTGTCGGAATCTCCATTTACCCAGCGATTTCTCCAGGGAACTGTTGTTTTTGGCCGCAGCAGAATAAATTTGAAGTTTGATCGTAACACGCGCATAGACTCCTCCCACGACTCACAATACTTACAAACCCTTAGCTGTACACCCATGGAGATAAGAATAATAATATTTGCACTATATAGTAATAGTGCAGCTTTAATGATGATACTAATTTTTATATTCTGTAGTTTTATAGTAATCCATACAGAATTTCCTCCTACAAATTAAGCGACCCTCAGCTACTTTTGTTGGCGGAATTCAAAGAGGATGGCAAAAGAGTAAATATGTTTAAGGATAATTTTGTTTTTAACACTTAAAATTAACCGTAGCATACGTAAATAATAAACTATATCTCCGTCAGAAAAGTAGAGGAGGGTGTAAATATATTCTAACTTCCAGATCAATTTTAAATAGAAATATACAATGCATTTTGGCAGGACTGTTAAGGCGGAGAATGGAACATTTGATATAATTACCTGTACACTATCTCTAATATCCCTGCAATATAATAGTATTTATTATTAAATATTAGTATACTAGCTCTAATATCCCTGCAATATAATAGTATTTATTATTAAATATTAGTATACTAGCTCTAATATCCCTGCAATATAGTAGTATTTATTATTAAATATTAGTATACTAGCTCTAATATCCCTGCAATATAGTAGTATTTATTATTAAATATTAGTATACTAGCTCTAATATCTCTGAAATATAATATTATTTATTATTAAATATTAGTATACTAGCTCTAATATTCCTGCAATATTGTAGTATTTATTATTAAATATTATAGCTTAGTGTAGAGGAATCCTAAACTCAAATTCCTTAGCTTTATAATAAACGCAATTGTGATGCAAAAATTGGTGTCTCTGTGTAATTTTGGGCCGAAAGTAGCCATATTTGTTACATTTGCATTAGTTGTTTACAATGAAAAGTCAACTTAATATTTTAAAGATATAATCAATAATCCCTCTCCAACGTGTAGTGCACTCAAATGAGCGCTTGATGAGACAATGAGAAAGCCTCTTTATTTGGATTGCACTACATTTTGTCGTCAAAAACGAATGCAAAGAGTTCGTTGAGCTCTTTCGTCACCGAATATTTTTGTACCCCTTCAGACAACCATGGCTCCATTTCAGGATTTCAACATCGGATTTCAGGAGCTGCACTTAAGAGGACAGTGAACTGGAGCTAAACTCACATTCAAATTGAATCGACACTTCCCACCATAGCTATACAATAATTAGTTTTAGCTGTTCCTACACTTCCTTTAAAAGCAATGTTAACATTAAAAGTTTAGTAAAACCTGTCTTTTAAGATATACATTTTATAATAAAAATACTATTTTTAAATTTGTAAATTTTAATTTTTAAAGACCAAACTTGGCAGGGATTGAAACTGCCTGTGCTTAAAACAGTAGCCGTGCATTCATCACCGTTACCAGAACCAACAGCAATGGCTGCAGTGAAACTGTTATGCGCACCCAGGTTAGAGCATTACATGGTACTCGGGCCAGTCCTTGGGCAGGTCGTCACCCTTCTACCATGGAATAACCCCCTCCCATATTAACTTAGATAGTTTAGAAATCTCGGTTCACGTCTATTAATTTCAAACATTATTCCTTTTTAATGGAATTACCAGTTAGATAGATTAAATAGACACGTATTTATTATAATCGACATCTTGACAATAGCACATAGCCTGGATGAGTTTTAAACAATGTTATTTAATCGAACATTTTTAAACGGCAGAATTTCTCCAAATATATACCCATTTATGTTTTGTAATCACTTCAGGATTTCGAGAATGTGACCGTTCATATTTTGGAAATATAAATTACATATCTGGACTAAAGCCTATGATCGCGAGTGACATTGGGTGAGTACAATTTTAAACGTTTAATTCCATGGTCTGTGGTTTAAAAATTCCAATGACGAGACATAATTGTTTATTACATAAATTTATTGAAATTAATGGCTACTTAATGTTTTAATTTAAAATATGCAGTAATAACAAATAAAGCTTTAAGGTAATTTTATATTTATAAATTTCAGCTTTGTTGACTATGCTAATATGTTTTAAGGCTCTAGAATAATTACCATATACACCTATAGTAAGATATAACATTTTGTACTATCAGACTCAAGTGCTGCACTCGTTAAAATGCAGACAGAAACGTAAGTTGGAAATTGTGCGAAAATTCCGAATTCCGTTCAAACATTTATATTATATGAAATTAACACTTTATTTGCATAGCATAATCATACACCATAGTATCCTAATTAGAAACAAAGTGCCAGCTTTGCTGTGGTATATTGTGTGCTATCTAGATTGTTCTAAGAATACGATTAATCTGATAGTGTGCATGGAAATATATATATATATATATATATATATATATATATATATATATATATATATATATATATAATATAGCAATACTTTCTATTGTGATTTAACTTTCCGGGTCCCCATGATTTCTTGAAACAAGTTTGCAAAACGCGCATACACATACACTAATATTGTAAGACAGAAACTAACACACTTTTTTCGAGCCCTAATTTGAAACTGAAGAGAATCCCAAAATAGGAATTAGAAAAAAACCTGCAAATTGAATCACTGCGATTTTACAATACTTTCATGTATACGTTAATAGGGAATAAGATAAACCAAGCAAGTAATTTGCTTTCAAGTGAAGACTGTGCGATTCATTTATGGTAGTTATTCACGTTTATATTACAATATAATTTACCAAATTATTACTACTGTCATGAGTAATTTTAGTTATATTAAAATTATTAACTATTATGATGTAAACATATACTAAACCAATTAATATAAGTATGCCATTCTGAAACAACAGTTTGAACCAAATTGTTTTAAATATTTTAAATACAACAATACATTACCTAGTGTATGTGTCGTGTGTGTATTAGTGTAAGTGGGGCGACTTCCTGCCGCATTGGCCGCATCACCCTGTAACAATAAAAAAAGACACCGTGTAGTAGTGTATCTTGATAAACCACAGAGTTCCCAAAACCAATATAATTATAGAAATATACGTTAATTAAATAAATAGGTTTAATACTAAGTATATTCATGGAACCAATATGTAAAACTTAGGTCTAATATTAGCAGATAAATTTAGTTACCTTGATATTTTTGTGTAGTGAAGAATTATTGTTGTAGTTAAATGTAGTTCTACACGCACGCACACCTTCACACTTTTTTTCATACAACCAACTTTCATACTTTGCGTGTTTTGCAACACACGTGGGGAAGTGTTACGTGATAATGTCAAAGAGGGGACGTCAAGCCAACGCAGGACCGAAGTCACCTGAAAATAATCAGAACAAAACCCTCGAATCCAAAAAATGACTCTAATCGTGCTTTATTTATAATACCTCATAAAATAGTGTCAAAGTCTTAAGCTTTGAGTAAAACTGTAGTTTCAGAATGGCATTAAATTTACACCTGAAATAATGACCCAAATACTTACGGTACTGTGTCATCTCGCATTGAGGATAAGAAATATAGCATGCTGAAACATGATTTCATATTAATAATCAAAATATAATGGGTTGATTATTAACTAATACTTAGCATAGATAATATTGTAGTGGTGTAAATACAAACAGAAAATATGTAATGAAGAAAATGTATATGAGATCCATTTAAAATGTAACTTTAAAAAGTTCTATTAACCAACCTTGGCAGGGATTGGGACTGCCTGTGCTTAAAACAGTTGCCGTGCCTCCACCACTGTTACCAGAACCAACAGCAATGGCTGCAGTGAAACTGTTATGCGCACCCAGGTTAGAGCATTCCATGGTACTAGGGCCAGTCCTTGGGCAGGTCGTCGCCCTTCTACCATGTAATACTCCCCTCCCTTATTAGGTTGGTTAATAGAGATATGTAGGTTACGTCACGTGTGCTGCCATCTATCGCATACAATATGCACTTCCTCACCAAGAGAATAATATAGATCCATAAATTCACACTAAACGTATTGATCTTTACAGTATAAATACTTGATAAAAGCGTTAAATGTTTTCAGACTGCATAATTTTAAATTAATATTGAAGTCCTAATAGATTAGGACAAGAAGAACATATTTTAGTTGATACACCGGTTGATATTAAAAGGAAATATATTCTATTCTCGGTTGCAATTTAAGTAATATAAATGTAGAGGTTACTCCATATTTGGTTCAATTTGACTTCAAATTTCTCTACTAATTACACCCAATCTTTCAAGTGCACAATGTGCTGACTTGAAAGATGTTTCAATATTATTAAAGATAAGTTTAAACTAACATTATTAGGATCTGATAGGATAAGACTTCTACTTTCACCACATATAAAAGTTTAAGGCCAATGCTGGATTTACCTTTTCATAAAAATTAGATTCACAACGGTTAAAAATTACTAAATATTGAAACCATTATAATTTAGTTTCTATAGAACATTTCTATAGTTGAATTCATAGATATACTAACCTCATGGAATCTGTCTTTTTATTACATATTCTTAATAATATCCTCCATTAATAATTTCCGTCCTGTTCTCACTGATACTGTGTTGGAAGTTAGCCCACGACCAAAGGTAGCAGACACAGGTACTACCTTTACAAACACCCTGGAGGTGTTTATGGAGAAACAAACTGAGGCAATAAATTGATGACGTCAAAGGAGACGTAACGAGAAACGACTTGCGGTCGAATATTTATTTAGGTTCCAGTAATGGAAAACGGAATTGTGTGTGATGATATCACAGGAGATTTTAAAACATAACTAGTAAATGCACGTAACCCTGTCAGTACGGCATCAGAGCCTCGGGAGTCAAGTCGTGGATCACTATTAGCCGCTAGTTTTCTCTCACTAATGTAATTCTACCATTATTTTTTGAATATTTAGATTTAATGCAGATAGGAAATAACAAAGATTAATGTTTTTAAACATAATAGTCTAGTGCAGCTCTTAAAACATTGTCTAATTTTATTGAATCAGATAGTACAGGTACAACGCAGGGTGACCTACGCGTGTTCATATAAAGCTTATAAATGACACAATCAATCTGAGTTTACTGGTTGACCTGGAAGAAATCGATTGTCAACCACGCTGCGTTTGGAAGAATCAAAACGATACAGCATGGACAGGGATACAAAATATCAAGCTGGGATGTTTCCTTAACAATTTTGCTGGATATTTTTACTTTATACTAACATTCAGGTAATATTTTAATCTCTGTCAGGCAATTAAAAGGGGGAAAAAATTGTTAGTTAAAATGTCTAAATATAATTTATTATATATTTACTTGTCTGGGGGCAGTTTTAGTGTGTAAAGCTTAAGAAATATAATTCTAGAAAAAAGGATTAATTGTTTCATATTTTTAACCCTATTGATAATTTTCAATGTTGAATACCACTGCAACTCACACTAACGTTTATTGTTTTCTAAGGTTAACTTTTCCATAAATTCCAAGAACTATTTTATATAAATGTAATTACAAATATATTTACTTGTCTGGGGGAAGTTTTAGTGTTTAAAGCGTAACAAATATAATTTTATAAAAAAATAATTATTTCATATTTTTAACCCTATTTTAAATTTACTGTATATGTCCACCACAACTCCCTATACTTATAACTTTTTTTCTAAGATAAACTTTCCCAAAAATTTCAGAACCAGGTTAAGTATTTTAACTATAACGATTGGCTCTGGAATACTGAACGTACACCACTTAAAACAATAAACAAGTGAATAAATACTTTTAAAAGTTAATATCATAAGGGAAAACCTTTAGAACATGTTCTGGCAACAAGCAATGGTGGCGCCAATTTAACAGTTAAATACGTTTATTATTACATTACAACTCGCAACGTTTTTCTCTTCCTTTGAGTGTGTCTACTTTGATATACACACTTTCGTTTAGTCTAAAAAGCCAAAATTAAGAACGTCTGGGGAAATACATATAAATGTTGATTGTAAATATTGTATAACTATATTGAAGAATGATTAGTTGTTTTTAATTTATGCAAATATTTAATCAACTGTATTACCGTAGCGGTAGTGATAATAACGGACATATATGTGGAGTAGTGGATGGTGCCCATACATTAATTACATACAGCTAAATATACAGTGATATAAATAAAATACAGTACAATAAGTAGGTCAGAGTACTTCTGCTGTTCTACAGGTAAATAAGTCAAATTCAAGAGTTGATACAATCAAAACTGAAGGCTTAATTGTCTAACACTAATATTCACACAACATATACAGGAGTACAAACAAGACAACATCTACGTGATCGTATTCAATAAAAAGTGTGATAATTTTACTTATCCATTTGAAGACTTTTCCAGCAAAATCGACAGAGGCTCAACCGTGGTGTTAGATTCATAGCTCGGAAGAAGAATGAATATGAACTCTGCTAACTTTCTCCGTATGAACTTGAAGCCAAATTGCTCAAAATGCCACTGTCCTAAAACAATTTTTCAAATGTATTAGGTTTTAAAATTGTGTTTTCATGGTAACGAGGAATAATTGTTGTTTGTTAAGAAATATTACTATTTTTATGGTTTAAAGTTACTTATAGAAGTTATCAGGAAGAAGAACTATAACTTTAAACCATGGTGTTAAATGTTTAAGGCGCATTTAAAGAATGATATTGAGTTTAATATATCACTTACATATGCTTGGGCTACCAAGAAAATGCAACAAAAATACGTGATTATTTTGCAAATAATATGTGGAAATAAGCTACTCGTATATGGGTGCTTCAAAAAATTTTATACACACTTTAAACTATCGTAGTTTTCCCGCTCTACAAGGCTAATGTTATATTTCTTCACCAGGTGGCAGCATAATCGTCCCTTTATGTTATGTTGTTAGTTGGAATTTGAAATATCAACATGGCAGACGTACGTTTGAGTTTTGAATAACGTAAGCAGGTTATTAAGTGGTACTGGAAGTTTTGAGAATGTAAATGAAGTTCAAAGACAGTGGAGAGGGGATTATGATACAGAACCACCTTCAAGATTAACAATTACACGCATACGAGACAAATTCGAAGTTCATGGAACAGTGCGTGATGTGCATAAAGGTCATTCAGGTCGACCTCGAACAGCTACAAGTGATGAGTCTTCAATGGCAGTCTTGGAACTGTTTAACGCTCTCCTAACAAATCTTTAAGGCAAGGGGCACGTGAAAGTGATGTAAGTGCTAGCAGCGTGCTACGCATTCTGAAGAGAGGCAAGTACCGTTTTTACATTCCAAGGCTGGTGCAACAGCTAAGTGACGACGATACAGATCGAAGGTTGCAATTTTGTGAATGGGTTCAGGAGATGGTGATACGTGAACCGGAATTTATGGGTAGCATCATTTGGTCGGATGAAACCCAATTCAAACTTAATGGAACTGTCAATAGGCACAATTGTGTTTACTGGGCTGAAGACAATCCTCACATTACAATTGAAAAAGCTTTAAATTTGCCTGGTGTAAATGTGTGGTGCGGTTTGTCTTCAAGGGGACTCATTGGACCTTTTCGATTTGAAGGTATTGTAACTGGTATTAAATTACCTAACAATGCTTGCTGATTCCATATTTCCTGCCATTCGTGCGGTAATTATAATTTTTATTTTCAACAAGATGGTTGCCCAGTACTATATATGTATATGTATATATATATATATATATATATATATATATATATATATATAAAATAATATATACGTATAACAAATGCAAAATCAAACAGCATATAGAATAAATATAACCATTAAGGTTTGCTTCTATTTTCTTGAGCTGTTTTAATAAAAAATCTATTAGAAATGTTGTAAAATCTGCTTCGAATGAACGAAAGCATCTTCAAAATCTTATAAAAATCTTTATTCTACAATATTATTCATATTAAAATATTTTTCTTTAATTTTCTTCGTTCCAAACAAATATTAAATGTAAGTTATCTTATCTTGATTTTATTAGATCTTTTTATCATCCAATATATTCAAAAATATTTTTGGCAAATGAACTTTGCAATCTTCTAATTCTGCAACGATTGTTATTACAAAAATCATCTTTTTTTTTTTTTTTTTTTTTTTCCCTGGGGCGGCCTACTGCCATGCACTTAAGCCTCAAGGGCCTTTTGCGCACCCCGGAAACACCATGAGGACTTCCAGTCTACAACTTCAGCAGTTTCAACAAACCGCCGAAAACAACCTATCAAGTCCTCCTGGGAAAAACTCGCCACCCCTGTTCAAGCTACCAAAGATGGCATACCGCTCTCTTGCTATTGCTGGGCAATCAAAGAGCAGGTGCTCAGCAGTCTCCTCCTGCTCATTACACCTTTCCACAGAGCGGATCATCCTGAAGGATGCCAACTCTGTTGTAGATTGCTTCTTCAGGTGACCATGCCCCGTAATGAGACCAATGACCTTAGAAGATATTGATCTGTTTAATGAGAGAAGGTCGGAGGCCACCTTGGAGGAAAGGTGACTGTAATACCATTCTACTCACTCTCAAACCCGGATGCAACCCTCCACCTTCCTACCATGCTTCAAGCGCGACATGAGCTCCGCGCGAATTTTTCGAGACAACCCTAGAGGATTCACACCTTGAAAACACCGCAAGAATGGTTGAGGGCCCGTCATAATTGTTTGCTGGATCGGCCCTGTTGGCCAGGGCATTCAGCTCTTTCGTTCCCAAGAATCCCCTCATGACCAGGAACCCAACAGACGGTTTACATTGTTGATTCTGGCAAGGGAGGAAACGGTCTGATAGCAATCACAAACCAGTTTGGATTTGATTGCACAGGAATCCAGCGCCTTTCAGTGCTGCCTGACTGTCTGTGAAAATGTTAATCGTCTTGGCCCCTATATCGCAGACGAAGGTTCTCACGAGCACATTCCATAATGGCTGCGACCTCCGCTTGAAAGACTGTCGGATACGGACCCATATGAAACCACCAGCTCCCTACATGGTCTCACTCCCAGAAATTCCAGCGCCCGTGCCGCTTTTTGTTTTAGAGCCGTCTGTGTTACCATTCGAGCTCCGCTGGTGGAAGAGGTTGCTTCCCCTCTGACCAATTCATTCCCTTGAGGGCAAAATTATCCTAAAGGGTTTTGTCAAAGGAAAACTATTGTGGCATTCTGATCAGAAGATCATGTGCAAAACATCCTCCTGTATCAGAGTGCCAATTCTGCAGTGCCCACCTCTGCAGCCCGACCAGAATCCCGTCTGCTGAAGACAGTAGGCACTCTTCTGGCCATAGCTCGAATGACAATGTCCAGGGGGGCGAGATTAAGACAACAGTCCAGAGCCGCGCCTGGCGCACTAGGAAAGGCCCCCGTGATAGCAAGGCTGGCCATCCTTTGGATACCTGCCAGACGTGCTACCACAGTCTTGGTTTCCGTTTTTGGCCACCATACGACAGCTCCGTACATTAGTGCAGCGTCTGACAACGGAAACATAAAGCCAGTACAAGAGCCTCGGCTTCAGTCCCCAGGGCCCACCTATCACACGTCTGCATTGCATTAGAGACCACTTACCCCTGGCAATGACCCTTTCTAGATGAGGTCCCCAGTTTAGAACCCTATCTAGGATCACGCCCAGGTACTTGAGCTCAGGCTTCAGCTCAACGGGTGAGCCTTTAAATAGAAAGGGACCAATGCCCTCCATCTGTCGCCTCCTGGTAAAGGCAAACCACGGCAGCCTTGGTGGGGTTGACGGTGAGGCCAACCTTATCACACCAGTTTCCCACCATGTTCAGAGCAGCATTGGTCAGTTCCGTGATTGTTGTGTTGAACTTGCCACTCACAAGAATCACAAATATCATCTTGCGTACCCTTGTGCAAAGACACCGCTGCTATTCAAAGAATTCAGCAGGTCGTCCACAACCAGGTTCCAAAGAAGAGGAGAGAGGACGCCGCCCTGTGGACAGCCCCTCGTAGCCTTCGCACTAACACTTGCTCCCATGAGGGTTGAAACAACAACCCTGTCCGTGAGCAAGGCCCCTATCCAGTCCACACACCTGACCATCAACGCCACGTCCCGAGACCGCATTGATAATCGCCTGAGTGGCTGTATTATCAAAGGCACCTTCAATGTCTAAAAAGACTCCTATAGCTACCTCTTTTTTCCGCTAGCGTTTTCTCAATCCTGCATACCAATTGATGCAGGGCCGAGTCGCAAGATTTTTCCTGGAGTGTAGGCATGCTGGTTAGGATGCAAAGGTCGCTCCAGAAGAGCTCCCTCCCATACAAACCTGGCAACCATCTTCTCCATGGTTTTGAGAAGGAAGGAGGACAGGCAAAAAAAAACAAAAAAAAACAAAAAAAATCATCTTTAATTCTTTCTAAATTCAAAATTTTATATTTCTCATTTATCTTTATTTTATTTATCTTCTTGAATTCTCTAAATTTGAATTTACCAACATTGTTCAAACTCTTTTAAAGAACTCTGTTTACCTAAAGGAAACAAGAAAAATTATACTTCTTTAGGATAGTAATAAATATTCTGGAAATGTTATAGGGTAATATGTAGTCTAAACATAAAATATCATTGATCTAAGCTTGTACGAACAAAATCTGGGGTTTTCAGCATTAAGACTTTTTGCTCGAAATCTTGCAAATATGTTGTTTTGCATGTAAATGTGATTAGAAAAAACTATGGCTTTCATCTAGAAATATTTTTACACCACATTTGTACCATACTTTAATTGAAAATTTAATCGAGTTGGATAGGTTTTAACTAAAAATGAGTGTATTTTTCATGAACCTTTTCAACGAAAGTATGGAGCTCAAATTAAAAACAGGTGAGCTTATATAAATGTTAAAATGGGAACGAGTTTTATTTTGCGTTAAGTAAATTATAAAATACAAGTGGTTTAATCAGAACAAAAGCAATAGACGTATATGATGATTTTAACATGAATTGTATTAATATGTTTCAATTCGTTAGTTTAAAAAATGTGGAACGTTGATCGTCTTTAATTTTTAAAAATAAAAAACATGCTACTATTTCTCAATATATTGCCATCTGAAAATTTTCGTTATAAAACGCCCTGTATTTTATGATCCATTTGACTTGAAATGTTATTTAAATACTTTTATGATTGGGTATTACTAACTACTCGTTTAGGAGTTTTTAATTTTTTCAAGTAAACGTTTCCAAACTTTACAATGATTATATTGAAATTCTCCGTTGTATAAATAGTCTTTAGTCATCTCAAAGAAGTTTATAATTACCTAAATCTTTGAAGGTTGATTTCTAAATTAAACCATAAAAGTACGTACCGCCGTCATTAACAAATTTTCATCACTACTTAGTTTAAACAATACAATAAAAACCTCATTAAAATCACCAAGTATAAAAAATTAAAATATTATTGAATAACAGTTATTTTAAACACTAATTTATTATTTTTTCTTTCAAATGTTCGAT
>NW_025780222.1:0-77402 GCF_021130785.1 Homalodisca vitripennis | reverse complement strand
TTAAAATTTTTAAAACTATCAGAAGTTAGAAGCAAAATTCCCATATAAAAGGCGTTTGGTCGATCAGAACATTAAGCCGATATTAATTAGTCATCTAAAGCTGGGAGCACCACATTTAACGTCTCCCCCCACACCAAAATGGGTGCAGCAATGGAGTATTATTTTCATTTGGCACTAATCGATATCAATTCGAAGCACATATCCTATCCATACCAATTTTATAAACACTTGTTAAGTTTCTGTAACAAAATTATGGAGAAATAAACATTAAGCAAATAAATAAATAAGTGTATATTTATTATAAATGTATATTATATATATATATATTTTATTTATACATTTATTTATTTATTTGCTTAAGTTTATTTTCCCCAAATTTTGTTACAGAAACTTAAAACAAGTGTTTATAAAATTGGTATGGGTATGATATATATGAAACTATCATTAACATGAGCTGCCTCGTATGGTTAAAATATTTCCAAATTCTAGGACTTTACATATAAGTTTCAATTGTGTTTAAATACTTATTACCTCAAAGCAAAGCATTATGTTAAATACAGAAATGTACTTAATAATTATTATACTTAAGTACATATATGTAATTAATTAATGTACTTGTTTAAATCACTGTATCTGGTATGCATTTTAGTACACAAATTTAAGCAAAGGTTAGGTTACGTTTTTAGAGGCGTATATTGTAAATGCTGCATTGAATACCGGCGTACGTACATAAAAATCAAATAATGTATATTTCCGTTAACTAAAACCTTTAAACTTGAAAGAAAACTCCTTATATAAATTATTAGAATGTTAGTTACATTATAATTCCATATTTATTCATTGGTCAAAGATTTGATAAATCATGATCATGATACCGACCGGAAATATTTTAGGTGAGGCTTCATACAATGAAAATAACCTTTTCTAGCAATTGGAGAAGCTTAAACTTCTGACGACGAAAAAATAGAGTTATGTTTTAAATTTAAATGCCCATTAAGTTTGAAAGATACTTAAAATATATGTTAATATTCTGTAGATCTAAATGAAATTCAAATACCATGAAGGCCTAAACATGGGAGTAAATAGAAATTCCGAATGAAGAAATTTTCGGTTAAGTGCAAAAGTTTCGTTGTTTTAAGTACTTCTTAATATAATATACAAATTTTCATGGAACCTTTAGTCTAACTTATTAGACATTACAAAATAATAAAAATTGTGCTGAGCCAGATGAGTCGTATATTCTCTGTAGATCATCCGAATTTGTTTCACAGTAAGTATGCTATTATATATATAACTTCAATTTATAAACATTTTAACTTTTAAAAGCATTATATATAATGATTTTAAAAGTAAAAATTTTTATAAATAATTGAAGTTTCAGGGTACAATAATTATATTTATTGTTGTTTTTCATTCAACAATATTAGTTTTATGCAATGAAGCCCTAGAGAGTCTATTGTAGGTTTTTTGCGCGTGGCCGGGGGGCATTTATTATTGACATAGATTATTTCTATAAAAAGGGGGAATTTTTGGAAAAAATCTCAAAGAAAGTAATTTTAAGAATTTTTACAAAATTGCTCATTTTAAAAAATTTTTCGAAAAATTTTCTAAGTGCCAGAAAAAATTCGCTTACTTTAATATTAGGTAATATCTTATTTTTAAGGATTTGGGTACAAAAATGTTTTCATATTTGGAGGATGTATTGTTTTAATTTATTATAGGTTTTTATAAAAACAATACAGACAGACATATTGGAAATTAATCAAACGGAGACTTGTTTTGTACCTTAGTATGTCGAAAACAACTAACTTCAAGTTAAAATAAAATTTAAATAACTATCAACTCCGACCTAATGAAGTTACTGTCTCCCACCAAAAGCCCAAACCCGTGAAATTCTTTTCGTTATTTAAAAGGTTCAAGATGAAATCTTATTTTTTTCAATACATCAAAAAAAAATTATTCACATTTACTTCAAAAACTGTTTAAGACGGGGAAAACTTCCAACTTACGGCAGCAATTACCCAAATACTGCATTGAAATTATAAAAAAATTTTGATTTTACCGTCCATTGTCGGGTTGCTGAACGAAAAAGGCCGATTTTAGATAAGTGGGTCTACTTTGTACCGCCTTTTTGGAATAAAAGTTCGTAAGTTTTTATTGTCATCCCCTTTAAGGTTAAGATCATTATAGTAAAATTTTACAAAATAATTATGTGGAAATTCCGATCGTTACCTTTTATTTTAAAAAAACATTTTAAGTATTTTATAAGTTATTACTTATTGAATTTTTAGTTATTAATGAAACCACACACAGTTTGTGATTACAAATAAATAGCTTCTGAACTTACATGGGACCACAAATTCCCTTCCCCATATTTTTTTTAAAAAAGGTTATTAAAAAAAACTTTAATTCATTTTTTTCTTTTTTAGATTTCTTCAAAAAAATAGCCCCTTAACCTATAAACAAAGCTATTGTTTTGAAATAATGATAGGCCCCCTGGAAATATTCGCATGAACAAATTGGAAAAAATGCCATAATCAATTGGCAAAAAAAAATTGGGGGAAAAAAATCTGAGATAAAACAGTTTTGACTTTCCGATGTTTATATAATAAGTCCCCCTATCTCCATCTAATAATAAAACAAATTCGGGCCATTTCAATACGCAGCGTGGTAAATAGTTTTTTGTTAACTTTTTTACCACACAAAAACAAAAAGTTGTTTACCCCTTTAAAATACAAAAAAAGGTCACAATTTTTTTAATTTTTTTAGATTCCCACTAAAAATACAGAATTATTTATTTATTTTCTTAAAACCCCAAAAAAAAAAAGTGCATAATATGACTCGTACGATGACTCTTTTTATTAAAAAACATGCAATAACATTTTATTATGATGTGGATCAAGTTTTTTTTTAAACTGATTAAAGTCGTTATTTGGGTTTTCAAATTTTTTTAAATCAAATTTAAATTAAAATAATTTAAGTATATGAAATTATCCCCAAAATTTCAAACCCGTTAATTTTTTTTTCCCTTAAAGTTTTAAAAAATACTCCGATCCCTTTAATAAATATCGATATGTCAAAAGTATTTCATGACAATTTTTGGTTTCAGATTAAAGTTTTAAGCGGAACATTTAAAAAACCGTCAAAACTAAGTCCCCTTTTAATAAACCAGACAGAAGAAAAATTTTGCCCTTTAAGTTTTAACTCGATACGGCTTAGCGACGTCTATTAAAAAGATATTTTAACTTACCCTTTTAAAAAAATTCATATTAAATGTAAACCCAAAAAAACACTAATTATAAAAAGAAATTAAAAAGGGATTTATTTAGAATAATTATAAAAATACATAAAAAAAATTAAAACTCGTAATTTTTGGGGTATTTCCCCATTTTTTAACGTTATTTAATTTTAATATATTACGTAAGAGCAACTCTCCATTAGAATGTTTTTTTACATCAGAAAACTGGGAAATGCAGAAGAGGGATGGAATATTATGTAGATCATTTTTATACATTACTTGAGGGGTTTTGGGGTTTATCAACAGTATTCAGTAATACAATAATCTTTCAAATAAAACTATGTCTCTTTGAAAATAGGTAAAATGAGTGAGCATTATAAAAAGCCTATCAATCAGCAATGAAAAAAATATATTTTTTTTTGTTGCATCTATTCTAAAAACTAACAGATTTTTTTTAAAGCTTTATTTTTTTATGGGTAATCCCCACTTTCGGATGATGTGTTAAATTTGTGTTTTTTATTGAGTTTTGCAAAAATTTTGCATTGGTCTTATCGATAACTTTTTTTGAATAATAGTATTACAGAAAAAAATTTTTTTTTTAAAGGGAAATTGAGAATAGTAATTGAATTTTTTTTCTTTTTAATATGATAAAGTTTTGAATAAAACCTGTTACGCGGTAAATGTATTCATCCTTGAAATATTACCTCATTTTAAAATCTAGCGGCGAAGTGTGTTTTCGTGGTGCTGCGTGCGTAGGTTTGGGGTTTTGTGTGTATGTTGTGTGTGTTTGTTTTTTACTAAATTATTAAAATAATGGCCCGATAAAATGTTTAAAAGGAAAATTTCTTGTAAGGTTAAGGCTTTTTGGGTTTATACTTTGATTTTTTCTTATTTAAAATTACCAAGTACATTTTGTTTGAAAGTGAAAGTAAACTTCATTCTAAATTTCTGAAAACCGCTGTTGAAAACGTAAGAAACTTCTCCAAAAAATAAATTAAAATTTTTGGAAAATTTATTTTTAAATTTAATTTTTGAAAGATTAATTAGCATTATTGGTCGTACCTAATGCAGATATTGAAGACGAAATTACTGTAATTTTTTAAATTATTTTTATAAAGTTATATTAAATATAGTTTTTTAAAAATTGTATTAAATATTTTCTTAACAAAAAAAAAAAACTGTTAAATGTTATTATAGCTTCGAAAATTTAAAATTTTCCCTTAAACCCAGAAGTGCTCATACACGCGCAAAGCTGTGTATAAAAGTGACTTCAAAGCCCTTACTAACGAAATTTAAGCATTTTTTTTTTTTTTTGGGATGTAGCAGAATACTTGGCTCTTAAAAAAAAATCTACCGGATTAAAAAATTAGTTGGCAGTTTTTTGTTTTTTTGTTTTTGATTCTTCGTTTTAGTTAAACAAATAAACTTTTTATATTGTTAACCCTAATTATTAAGTAAAAAATGGTTTATGTCAGGTTTTTACAAAAAAATAAAATCAATTTTTCTTTTTATTAGTCAATGACTTAAGTCCCCTTGGGGTTCTTTATAAAAATTAAAAATTTTTTAAAAAACACGATTATATTACAAATTGAAAAGAAAAGCTAAAAGCATTATACGTTTGTTTCAAGAAATTAACCTTTAATATATGTAACACAAATAAAAAAAATATTTTGTTTTTTTAATGGAAGAAAATTAAATTTTTGAGTGTAAAAAATTTTTTTGAGAATTTTAAAAAAAAATGAAATTGGTTTTTTGGCTTGCAGGGGTTTTTTTTCGGAAATATCAGAAGTGAAAAACGTTCAATCCAAAAGGGAAAAAATTTATTTTAGTAACCCGTTTTTAACGCCTGGTGTGTACCCGGTAAAAAATTTATTGCTGTGCGGGTATATTTGGAAATTTTTATATAACCGTTTGGTTCTAAACAATTTATTGCAAACGTGTAAAAAATTTGTTAGTAAAATTGTTAACTTTTTTTTTAATTTTACAGGAAATTTAAAAAAATGTAAAAAAGGTAATTTTACACAATTCTTTTTTTGTAGAACAATTGTGGAAAAATTTTTATAAAAAAATGATATAAACAGTTATGTTTTTAAAGGAGATATATACTTATATTTCAAATATATGAGATGTTTACTTTTTTTTGGTAATTCTATATATTTTTATGGAATAACAAAAGCTTTATTTCATTTAAAAATTACATTTTAAATTTGGATAATTTTAAATTTGATTTTTATTTTTTTTTGAAAATGTCAGTAAGAAAGGGAAATAAATAAAATAATATGAGGATTGAGGGAGCACGTCAAAGGGTGGGGGACGACCTGCTATTTTCCTTTTTGGGCCCCAAAAAAAATAGCCACATAGATGAAGTTTTGGCCTTTGGAAAAAATTTAGATATTTTTAATTTCACGTTATATTATTTGAACCCTTAAGGGGTTTGAAGCACAAAAATTTTCAATTAAAACATTGCCTTAAAAAAATAATAAATATGCCCTATTAAAAAATCGTGTCTTCCCGTCAATTTAGTAAATATTTCCATTTGATCAAAAATTCTTTAATTCCATGAGATTGAAACATGTATCAAAATCCCTATTGGCCCAAGAAAGAAGCAGTTTTTTAAGTCTGTTTTTTCCGTTTTGTTCCAACGTGACATAACTGTCCATAAAAAAGGAACTTTAAAACAAAAATTTTTTTTTTCCCAAAAAGAAAGCAATTGTTTAAAGGGATGTAATAATTATTTAAAAACATAAGTTAAAAAAAATAAATTTTAAAGCCAATAAGTTTTTTTGGGCCCAACTTTTTTTCAAAAAATTCCCAAGTATTATAAAATTTGTCCCCAAAAAAACTCTTTTTATGTCATTAAAATCTTCTTTGAAAAATTAAAAAAGTGCGGTTTTTTGTTAAAAAGGGCTATTTGGTAATTTATTTTGTATTAAAATTTTTTAATTTATTTTTATTTTTTAAAATAGGGGGGAGGTTTTCTTATGTTTGATACTTAATTTTTTTATTCTTCTTTATACTCCTTTTTTTTAAATTTAAATTTTTGTTAAATTTGTGGTTGGATTTTTAAAGTTTGATGTACCATAAGCTCGGTTAAAACGATTTTTTGTTTTAAAAAATTTTAAATATTGTTTTACGGTGAAAATTTAAATTATTTTTAAAGTATGTTTATTTTTCGCCGTTTAAATATTGTATAAATTGAGGTCGAATTTTTAAAACTTATACTGGTTTGTATAATTCCCTTTTATTTTTTAAATAAAAATTATGATAAAAAACTGCCACTGCATTTTTTTTGGGATGGCAAAAAATTGAATTGTTAAAAAAAAAAGTTTCCAACTATAAATTTAAATAACCATAATTTAAATGGGGGGAAAAGAACTAATTTTAAAATATTTTTAATGACGGATGTGATGTCATAGAAAAACTCTACGTAATTATGGTGTTTTTCAAAAATCATATAGAGGGGTGCGTGTTAATTTAAGGTTACTTTTTTCGATTTTTGATTTAAATAGAAAGATATCTTTATGTGGGAAAATTTAAAAATGTTTGGTTGCAGTCCTATAAATAGTGATCCATAGCAGTCCAAAAACTTGGGTAAAATTTTCCCTTTTTTATTTTATAGATTTGAAATTTAAATTCTGTGTTTGCAAATTGAATAAATTTTAAAGTAACAGGGCAAGGATTAAAAATTTAAAATAAATATAGAAATTTTGCGCACTGGAATGTTGTTAGGGCCCCTTTTATTATTAAAAATTTAGAAAATACAAAAAACATTACATTCAAAGTATATTAAATAAAACTTATAAGTATACCTAGTGGTTTTATTCTTAAATTCATACTAATTATTGGGGGATATCTTAAGTGATTAAAAATTTTCAGAAAAACACACATTAAAGCAAAAAAATTGCAAGTTTATATGAAAAAACTAATTATTTTAGCAAAAATGTGAAAAATCGAAAAATAAAGTTGATCATAATTAAAAAAGAATTTTTAAAAAATTTTTGAAATTATCTTTGTAGTACACAGATTGTTTTCTAGTTTTTTAAAATTTTAAAATTAAGTTATTTTGTACTGAATAAGCTATAGTTAGATAGCGGAGAAAAAATAAAAGCTAAGCCGCAAAGGAAGGTCCTGTGAGTAATACGAAATGTATCAGTTTTCAGCTCTGTTCGAAAAATGGTAAGAAAGTTTTTTAAAGTAAGTAGAATAAATGTATTAATTGTGTGGAATTTTTTTAAACACCCCATGATTACATTCAAAACTTAAGGGAATGAAGGCAATAATCTTTTTTACTAAAATTTAAAATAAGGTAATTTTCAAAAATTTTTTAATACAATAATAAGGGAAATTCTCCTACATAATCCACGGGGAAGAGAAAAAATTGTTTGAATAAAAAAAACGTAGAGTCGTTCTAACCTGAAATTTGGACAAATCCCCCATCTGCAGAATTTTTTCATAATGGAAGTATTTTTTTTTGTTAAAAAAAATTTTTGTTAGGGTAGGTTTAAAGTGAAAAAAAAAGGGAAAAACGCCCAATTTACTCTTTTAATGAATATTTATGGGTAAAAAAAGCTATAATCTTTTTTATTTGTCAAAAAAAATTTAAAATTCGATTACCAAAGAGCCATTTTAAGTTTAAATAAATAAAAAAAACTTTTTTCTGGTAGTTTAAACCCCAATTTCGCCCTGTAGGGGTTTGGTTCATTTTTTAAAAAATATTGTTACGTTGTTTCTCTGTACAGCATTATAAAAAATGAATATTACTGCTCTAACGATTTTTCTTTTTTGAACTCCATTGTCTTCAAAATACCTTTGAATTAGTTAAGGAGTCTTTCCTGGAGAGGGAAAGGTAGAAAAAAAATTATGCAAATTTATGAAAACCCTGCAAAAAATATGGGTAGGGGTAAAATCAATAAATTTCCTGCTTGTTAAAAAATACCCCGAAAAAGGAAAATTTTTTTTAATTAGATAACAATTATATCATTACCCATTTACTTTATGCTATCCCATTAGGAGATAAGATTAAAAAAATTGTTTTAATATTTTTTAAATTTTTTTATACTTGTTTATTGAATGGGAAAATTTTTCATTAAAATAAGAAACTTAATGAAATTTTTAAATTTACTTTTTTAAATAAAAATTAAAATATACATATTTTTTCCCAAAATTTAAAATTTAAAAAACTAAACAAGGGGAATAGCAAACAGTTCAAGGCAGTAAAAATGCATCGGCTTTTTTATTTTATTTTTTGCTTGTATAGATTCCTTAATTTTTTGTGTTTATCATACTTCCGAAATTTTTTAAATTCTATATAATTTGCGCAACATAGTAAAACGTATATACCCTGGAACCCTTTAAGAACTATTCAATAACTCATTTTTAACAATGTACATTATTTTTTTTTCTACGGAAATTTATTTTAAATGAATGTGGAAAGGTAGTGAAATTTTGTTATAAACGTCGACAATTTTTAAAAGGATGAACAAAATCCATTGTATTTTCATGGGTAGTGCAGCCACTATAAAAACAAATATTACCAGTTTGATTAAACGGGAAAATAATTAAAACGTTCAGACGGCTTTGTAACATTACCATTGTGGTACAGTTTTTTGGGAATTTATTAGTGTTTGCACAGTCTATTTTGTATAAAATTGAACCCGCAAAAGAAAACGGGTAATTAATTTTAAACAATGTCAAATTACAAATAAGTTTAATTTTTATACATCGTTACTGTTATCATTACTAAAGGGTGCTTTTTAAAGGGAATTTAAAATTGATCTTAATTTTTATCTTGTACAGAAGTTATTAGAGCCCAATAATTTCTCGGTGTTAATATTGCGTTGGCATTTTAAAAGTTAATAAAATAAAATTATGGAAGCACCCTATGTTATTTCAATTTTTCCCTTTGGATCACGGGGAAAATTAATTCATGAACAGGACTAATATTTCCCCTCTAAATTTTTTCAAGTTTTTATATTAAATAGAGGTAATAGAAACAGCTTAAATTAAACTTGAAGAAAAGAAATATTATTTTTTTAAAATTACAGTTTTGGAATTTTCTGGTATGATGGAGTTCTACAAAATTAAAGGTGAAATGTCGGTGTTTTTTATAATGTGTTTTTATGCTGATTTGTGTAATTTTTTAAACTATGCCTTTGAAAATTTGCTCTGGAATTTATTGTTTGGGGCCCGTAGGGGTTTTTTTAAAAAAACTTAGTACCATAAAATTTTTGATTTTTTAAGCTTAAAGTAATTTTTTTTCGTTAACAATAATACTTTAACATGAACAAAAACTAAAAAAGTTTAGTTTACGATTAGAATCCAAAAAACTTATTTTTAAATTTTTAAAAAGTATTTTTAAATAAATGTCAATTCTTAAAAGTATATAATTTAAGTTTTTGGAACGGTAATGCACAACGTGAAAACGCAAAACTTTTTTTTTTTGGGGGGGGGTACCAGTTTTTTATGAAATTAAATTTTGCGAATCTTTCGTTTGGTAATTTTTTTGAGAAAAAACTTTTCAAATCCCTACGTGATTATAAAAATTATTTATTGAATTAATTATTAATAATTTTATGTTATTTTAAAAATATATTTTTGTATTTTTTTTAAACAGCTTACCTTTACTTGATTTTTTTTCTCGTGTCCTTTTAAAATCTTCAAAACGGCAAAAAATAGTGATGTAATGGGATTGCTTTTCGTTCAAAAAAGGTTTTTTTTGCTCTAAAAAAAACAACGAAAAAATAAAGATAAATGTCACAAAAAATTGGGGCCACGGGGTTCACCCGGGTTCGGGTGTTTACTGGGAAACTGGCGAACCCAAAAAGACAATATAAAGTTTTAAATGAGAGTCTTTGCACCCCAAAATAAAACGTTTTTTTTTTTTAACTTTCTTTGCTCCAGTAACAGTACTAGGGGAAAACTCCTATGGAAATGAACTTTTTTAAAAAAATATTTATTTGTTTAAAATTCCATCACGTTAAAAATTTTGTTTTAAAATATTCCAGAACCCTCGTTTAATAATTCCAAAGCATATAAATATAAGATATTACCAATGTATTATTAATGAAAAAAATTTTCAGCTGTTTCATTCAAAGTTAACCGTTAATTTAAAAAAATTTCCATTTTAACTTACATTTTAAAATTGTAATTACTACGGCTTTTTGGAAAATTTAAAAAGCATGGAATAAAATATTGAAAAACAATTAAATGCAGGCCCAAAGAGCTTGCGAAAGAGATATTTTAAAGAAAAAAAGCCTTTTTGTGGAGGTAAATCTAAGAACAAATTTTATTATTTTTAGGGCAATGTATATAAGCCTATGCCGAATTTTAGCAAATTTATGAATAAATAATATTTGTCATAAATGAAACAAAATTCAAAAGCCCTTTTTATTTCTTACACAACCTTTAAAAGTGAAATTTTTATAATCAAGGGTAATTTCAATTTTTTTAAACGGTTAAATTGTTTTATCTGAATTTATCTTTTAAAAAATTAGAGGTGGTTTTGGGGTTTTATTTAAAAATTTTGGTGTTAGTTCATTTTACCCCTTTTATGTCTTTTAAATACATAATATAATGATTTACTTTTAAATTCTATTCCTTAAAAATTAAAAATTGTTCCAAATGTGACCATTTGAACCCCATTTCACTTTATGGTATTAGTTTAATTCCAAAAGTAGAATTTTTAAATTTTATCACAGTTTTTAGGTAAAATTTTTGTCGTTTTAATCTTTTTTATAAAAAAAGAAATCACCGTGCTCTATATTTAAACATAATAACCAGTACCTATGAATCAGTTTATTCTATACATTTGTTTGTGAAGGTTTTTGAAGATGCAATTTTTTTTAGTGTGGATAATTAAAAATATGTGTTATGCCGATCTTTGGGGGAGATTTTGGTAGAGAAGTTTTATGTGGGGTAATTAAACTCAAGCCAGGATCTTTTAAAAGTAATTTACTTAACTAAAAACAAAATAACCGGGTTTAATATACTTATTTATTTTTCTGCGCAAACAAAAAATACACTTTGGTGATAATTTTAACAAATTTTAAAAATTTTTTAGCTTTCTGAATATTTTAAAAAAAGATTTGACAAATGGGGGGATTCGGTTTATTTTTCTGCTTTCCATAAAAAATAATTGGAATTAAATATATTTAATTATTTATTTAGAGTATTATTCAAATTTCATATGATGAATTGTCCCTTTTCCATTGAATTAGGTGTCACCCCCTATATATTTTGATGAAAAAAATTATTTCCCGTACCTGTGGAGCAAAATAAGGAAAAATTTGGGATTTACAGGGCAATTTAAATATGTAAATAAAAAATTTTCAAATAATACTCAAAACTTTCAAACTTTAAAAATCCCCAAAAAAATACTAATCCTATATAAAAAATTGGTATGGTATGATTTTTTTTCCCTTTAAATAGAAAAAAATTTTTTAAAAATTTGTCGTAATCGGTTAGAAATAAAATAATTTTTTTTATTTTAGTTGGGATGTTTAAATTGTTTAGATGTTCAAGTAGATTTCTTATTGTCCAAGTTCCATGGTTTGTTATTTATTGGTCTTTGTTAATTAACAACTCTGTTGCTGTTAATATTTTTAAAATTATTTTTTTTTTTAACAATATTATCAAGCATTGTTTTAACAAGGCTAAAAAATTTTTTTGTAATATCTATAAGGTATCTTTTTTTTGGCTTTGATAGGTGCCCGTAACAGTTTTTATTCCTTTAAGTAGTAATTATTTTAAATATGGGTATGAAAAAATGTGCGTACGCTGGGGCATGCGTTTTGTACTGCGCGTCTTGGGGGGGACATGCTTTAAGCAAATAGGATTTTGCAGGAGCTGTTTCTTGGCAGACATATCGCTGTTCCCCCCGACTTTTTTACCTGTTCTTCCCCGTTAAGGAAAAAGGTTGATTAACATTCTATCGAGGGAAAAGGGTTTCCCCGGCGAAACAATTACATGGAAGAGATATTTTTCCCAAAATTTTTTGCGAGTTTTTTTTAAAAGAAACTGTGTGGGTGTACGATTCTCTGTAATGGTATATTTACATTTCAACTCTAAAGTCCAAAAGATACTCCTACAATATTTTGGTAGAAGGATTGACAATTGTGTTGGCAACTGAAAGTTCATTTTAGTTATATAATTTTAAGAAATATTTGTTACAGACTTGCAAAATTTTCAGTATGGGATAAAAACTTCATACAATCACACTAGATAATTATCATTAAAAGGGATTAGGGTTCAAAGGCGGATCGGTTTACATGTATGGTGTGGTTATTTCAAGATAATCGGTGGGCCACAAATTCTTCCCCCTCGTTCAAAGCCCCTTGCAAAACACTATTTGTTACAAAAGTATAACACCCGTTTTTAGAGTTTGGAATATACCTCCATATATATATATAAAGCAAATGCATCTTTTGTATTTTTTTGTAGTTATGAGGTGTACGTCCGCAAATTTAAATCAACGGTAATATTGGGAATCTGTAGAATAGTGATAAATAAGAGGTGAAAATTTGATCGGGTTTACCTTTTTTACAATTTGGTTCCCTGAAGGTCACAATCTTGGGAGGTGGGATTTCATTGTTTTAAAAAAATTTTCAAACAAATGTTGAATGTGGTTAACCATATTTGCAATTGAATTTTTATAGAAAACTACTACCTTAGAACTTTTTCACAGCCCCCTTTGCAAGTTGCATATTTTTATTTGTTTTTCATGAAAATCCCTGGAAACATATTTTATTCGGGACAATGGTCCAATTTTAATTGTAGATAGGGAAAGGGGAAAAGGGTTTATTAATGTGAACGTGAGTCTAGCTTCAGTTTAATTACTTAAGAGTGGAAATCCATCAACGGTATTCAAAAAGAGATCTCGTCTAAAACATTTTAAATTTACTCAATTTTTTTCGCTTAGAGATTCTAAAAAAACCAATAAAATTATATCACACCTTATTTTTCAATATTGGTATCTTGCTGTTGAAATATGCAAAGTATTCAATTTTAGTTTTTTTTTTTGGATCCCTTCAGACAAACTGATTAGGGGGCAGAGTCAGGTTGTGGCCAAAATATATTCCGACGTTGTCTAATTTTATTTACCCTTTTTCTTCAAACAATGTTTATTTAAGTTTGGGTTATAACATTTTGTAAACTAAATTAAAGTAAGTATTTTTTACAGACCTGAACAAGCATAAAAAACGTATATTAGTTTTTAAATGATGACTAACTTTTTTTTAATTTTATACCCTTTATTAAATATAATTTTAGCATTTTATATTAAATTTTTAAAAATTTTTGATCTAAGTTATTTAATCATTTTTTGGGGGAAAACACAAAAAAGTTTTTTTAAGTAAAAAATTTTTACTGGTTTCTGGATAGCGGAAAAGGGGAACAGTAAATATCGTCTTCGATTGTAGAAAAGATCCCGTGGTTTTCCCCTTAACATTTTTGGCTTGTGGAATGTCCCCCATCATCGCTTGCTTTAAATTTCAGGACCATCGTAAATACTTTTTCCTAAAAGATTATAAGTTTATAAAAAAAAAGTTTTTTTTAATTTTAATATTTTTTATTTAATATGTAATGTTTGATTATTAACACGTCACTCCCATTGTTTGCTAAGGGTTAAAAAGGCATTGTATTGGGTCTTAGGCGGGAAAAATTGACAGTGATAAATGCGGGAAAAAAAAAATATAAAATAAATGTCTTCATATTTGACAATTTTTAAAACGAAAAAATGAAAATTCAAAATGAAGTAGGATTTTACCCTTGTGAAAAAGGAGTTAATTGGGTTTTTTTAAATTCTACATGACTTTTTATTTTAAATTTTCAAAAAAAACAAAAATTAAAAATAATTAATTTATTTTTGAGAATTTGTACGCCTACTAAAAAAAAAAAAAATAAGCTTTTAAAAACCCGTTTTAAAAATTTATTTAAAACTTAAGAAGTTAAAAATTTTAATACAAGTTATTAATTTTACTTTTCATGTTAAATTTAACCGCTTCGTCCCACAGTTATGGCTTTTAATTTAAAGGTTTTTCATTTCAGATTTAAAAAATTTACGCCAATCATCCAAGGTTTGAAAAGTTATAATAATTGTTGTTTCTAAAATGTTTCCCTTTTTTTTGGGTTTTTTTTTAAAATGCAAAGGTTTTAAATTTTTTTATTTAGTAAAGTTATCTTTCAAAAATTTTTGAAATTTAAAACCTTTGCTCCTTTTAAATATTTTTTTTTAAATTTTTTGTTAATTAAAAAAAAGTCCTGGGGGAAAAAGGGGGGCCCAAACCCCCGTTGAAAAATTTTGGGGGGTGTGGGCTTAAAACCCCTTTTTGAAGATTTTTATTGGCTAAAATATCCGAGGGATTTTAAATTTTTTAAATACATGTAGGGGGCACTTTTTGGGCTTTTAGTTGAAAAAATCCTTTTAGGAGACAGAAGTAGTAAAAAATTTGCGGCCTTGTATCAAGAAAAAAACCGTAAAACTAAATGCTTAATTATTGCCAATAGCCCTTGAGTTAGCAATGGAGTAAAGTTTAAAAAAAGGGAATGCGTCTTTTTTTGGGGGGTGGGGGCTTTTTTATTGGATAAAAAAAAAGGTGAGGTTTTTCGCCGTTTTCATCTTTTTTAAAAATTTTTTTTCTATTAGCTGGGTGATTTGTTTTTTCCCTGGGGTTTTGTTTCTTGCCCTCAAGTTGTTATTAAGTTAGAACTGTAAACCTTTTTTTTGCGGTAACAAGGACTTTTTTTAAAATGAAAAAAACT
Organism: Homalodisca vitripennis; assembly: GCF_021130785.1. Lineage (NCBI taxonomy): Eukaryota > Metazoa > Arthropoda > Insecta > Hemiptera > Cicadellidae > Homalodisca > Homalodisca vitripennis. The sequence continues at coordinate 62,407 of NW_025780222.1, read as the reverse complement.
TTTTGCGTTTTTCGTCTCTTGCACTTTACCAAAAAGGACCAGTGAAAAAAAAAGAAAAAAAAACAACTAGATAAGGGAAATGAAAGAAAAAAACAATTCCCCTCAAAATATCTTAATTTTTCCCGTTAAAAAAATTTAATTTTTTTCTTTACCTTTTCTTTAATATCAAAAAAAATTAAACTTTAAAAGGATAATAAGTTTTTGGGTTAAATTAAAATCCTTTAAAAAAAAACAATACTTTTAACCTATAAAAATTTAAATTGAATTTTCTAAAATTTTTTGGGAAAATTTTAAAATTTACTTTTGCTGAATCAAGGTAATTTTTTTTAACCCTAAATTTTTGAATAAATTTTTTTCATCTTCCGGTTGAAAAATAAAAAAAGATTTTTAGGGCCCCCCACTTCACGAAATTTTAATTTTTAAATTTTTTATAGTATTTTTATTAATAATTAAAAAAGCCCTTTTAATATTTTTTTGTCGGAAAAGAAAACAAATTTTAAATTTTTTTAAAAAAATTTCTTCGGTTATAAGGGTTTGGGTTTTTATTTTAAAGGTTTTTAGGGATTTTTTTTTTTTTTAAATTAAGGGTTTTTTTTTGAAAAAAAATTTTTTTTCACAAATTTAAAAAAATTTTTTGTCGGTTTTACCCAAAAAAAAGTTTTTATTTTCTTTTGTTCTAAATTTTACTTCCGGGGTTGTTTTTATTTTTCCGGGGGGGGGTTTTCTGTAAATTTTTAAATATTTTTCTGGTTTTTGTTTGTTTTTTGGAATTTGGGTATTGTAAAATTAAAAGGGTTGTTAAAACAACAATAAAATTCACTTACGAGTTTTTAATTTTTTACATTTTTTTTTTATTTTTTTAAAAAAATTTTAGTTTTTTTTTTTTGCAATTTTAAATTTTCCAAGCCCTTTTTTAATTTCCCCTCGGAAAAGGGTTTCCGTTTTTTCTTTTTTTTTGATTTTTAAAGGCTTAAATTTTTTTGTTTCAAAATTATTATTTTTAAAAAACATAATTTTAGGCCTTAAAATTTAAAAATTTTTTTATTTTTATAAAAATTTTTTAAACTTTTATTAAAATTTTAAAAAAAAATTTTTTTAACTAAAATTTCCAAATTTTGGACATTCCCAAAAAAAAAAGTTTTATCCCCGCGGTTTTGCAGTTTTTATGTTATTTTTAAATTACCAAAAATGGAAAAGGGTTTTTTAGTTTTTTAAAATTACAAACAAAAATTAAAATCAAATTTTTTTAAGGTAAAAAAACAAATTTTTTGTTTAAAACCGGTTTAATTTGGGGGTTGTTGGGAAAAAATGCAAGGAAAAATTGTGGGGTTTTTTTTCACATTAAATTGTGTTTTTTTTTTTTTGAAAGGGGGGTTTTCCATTTAAATTTTGGATAATTTTTGTGGAAAAAGGTTTGTACCGGGGAAATTTTTTTCCTTTTTAAAAAAAAAAATTTTTCAAAAAAATAATTTTTTTTTAACTTAAAAAAACGCAATTTTTTTAAATAAAAATTTATGCCATTTTTAAAAATTTAAAATTTTTTTTCCTTTTTCACAATTTTTGGGAAAAAAAATTTGGGGGTTTTTTTGGGAAAGTTTTTTAAAATATTAAATTTCAAACCCAATTTTTTAAGTTTTTTTCTTTTTATTTTTCCTTAAAAAATCGGTAATTTTCAAAAAAAAATTTTTTTAAATTAATTTATTTTAAGCCGGCCTTCCTTTTTTTCCCATCCCACCAAATTGGGGGTTTTCATTTAAAAGAAAAAAATTAAAATTCGTTTTTTGGAAAATTTTTTTGTTTATAAAAAAAAAAATCCCTTTTTGGGTTTTAAAAAAAAAAATAGGGGATTTTTACTCCCAAGGGCCTGGGAGTTTTTTTTTTCCTTTGATTTCCAAATTCGATTTTTTTCTTCGAAATTTAAAAATTGCATCAAACACGAGTTAAACTTTTAAAAAAACATAAAAACTTTTTTCCTTTTGTTTTGTGAATAAGTTTTAGAAAAACCAAACAAAAAAACCAATCTTTTTTGGGGGGGGTTTTGGTTGATTTTTTTTTTATGAACAAAATTTTTAAACATCCAAGGTAATTGAGAAATAGACGAGGGGGCTGGTTTTTTAAAAACCTTTTAAACCCTAAATGAAAATTTTTAAGCTTTTATAAAGAAAATTTAAAAAAAATTTTTAACAAAATTTTTTAAAAACCCGGGAAAAATTTTTGGGAACAAATTTAAAAAGAAATTAAACTTTAGGAAAATTAAAATTTTTGGGTAATTTTAAAAAAAATAAAATTGATAAAATTATTTTTTATATTCATAATTTTTAAACTTGTTTGAAAAAAATTAAAAAATTTAAAGTATTTTTTTGAAAATTTCCTTGTTTCTTTTAGGGAAATTCTGGATGCAAAAAAATTAAAAAAATTGGGGTTTATTTAAAAAAAGGTTTTGTTTTTTTAAACTATCTGGCATTTAAATTAAATAAATTTTGTATATTTTTTTTGGAAGAAAAAACTATTTTTTTACTATCAGTGTTTTATTTTTAGAAAAAAAATTGGGGGACCCCTTTTCTTTTTTAATATATAAAATTTTTTTTAAAAAAAAGAATCCCTACCCTCCAAAGTTAAATTTATTTATTATATTTTTTTTGAATTCTTTGGGGTTTTTAAAAAACAAAATTTTTGTTTTGAATAAAATTTAAAAAGGCGGTTTTTATCCGTTTTTACAAAAAAGATTTTGCTTACCCCTTACACATATTTCATAATAGTTGATTTTTAATGTGGACTTGAAATATTTATTTGAAATACCACTTGGTTTTAAAGTTTATTTCCTTTGTTTTTTTAGTATATATTTATTATTTAAAACACGAATATCAGACACAAAAAATAATGAAAGAAATGTATAATAGGCAATAAAAAAAAAAGGGGATACATTTAATATAAAAAAATTTAAAAGGGTTTTGCATAAACTTCATTTCTATAGAAAAATTGTACGTCATATTTGTGTAGATTTTTTATAACTATTGTATGTGTGTAAAAAAGGGGAATCTAGAGAATAGAATGAGCGAAAATTTTAATATTTGTATCATCACCAAAATTGTTATGACACGTGGTCAGGGGAAAATTTCCTTGTTATGTCGGTAAAAAAGAGATTGCCAGGGCATGGGGGGATATCATAATTCTACGAGCCACAAGGCTTTACAAAGGTCAGTTTAGTTAAACTATTTTTTTATTTTTAATAAATATTAGGTAAAAAAAACCCCCCTTTTGGGTTTTATATTTTTGTTTTCGGAAATTGTAGGAATTTAAAAGGAGCAGAACTTTTCCAAACATTTCATCATCGTTCCGTGATATAAGCTATCAATTTTAAGGGAGGACGAGATCTGTTTACAGATTTTGTAACAAAGATTTTTTTTTTTATATAATAACTAAATTTAAAAATTTTTTCCCTAAAGTAATTTATGAAGCTCAGAAAACTCAAGGGGCTTCAAAAAAGTTCATTCTATGTTTATAGATATCTAAGGAATAAACCCTGAAATAAAAATTTTGAAAGTTGCGGGGTTTAAACCATTTTCTGTAAAAAGAAAATTTAAAATTTGGGTTTAAATTTTTTTTCAATGATATTATATGTAAAAATTGCGTCGAAAATGGTTTAGTTACTTCTAAATGTAAATTTTTAAATAACAAAAAAACCCCTACACGAGCTTTTTGCTCTATCGAAATTACTGAAAAAGGAGAATAAAATTTAAAAAATAAAAAATACAAATTATAGATTTCTTTACTTTTTAATTTTTCATAGCTCTTTCCCATAAAAAACCCTCCTTTTTATAGACGTACAAAGCCTAACGTTTTCAGGCAATTAAAAAAGGGGGATGTTTTTGGGTGTTGTGACGATTAGTTTAAGGGCGATTTAACATTCTTTTTGTGTAACTGAATATTTAGTTTAAGTGCTAAAAAAGCCAAAAGAAAATTAAAATTTGTTACCCTTTAATACCCTTCCCATCTCAAACAAAAACGAAATTTGGGTTGATTGATTTCCATCTAATACAGATTTTTTTACTCGATTAGCAATTTAAAACCACGCAATGCACCGATTAAATACAATTTTACACGGATCTAGAACTAATAGTTTCCCTCTAAAGTAGTGTAATGTCACTTTCAAAAATATAATAATGATTATGAGAACAAAAACGACTGATTTTAAAGGGACGTTAAAAAAAAACGTCATGTTAATTTGGTACAAAACATAATCAAATAATATATAACTATTTTAGATGTTTTTAATGTTACTCTAAAAGAACACGATATATAAAAAGATTAAACGGAGCACTCCATTTAAAAGCTTTCACATCAACACTTGGGCCAAAAATTCAGTAGAAAGCTCGATGATATAACACCCGCAGAATTATTTATTTGTCTGTGAGTAAAAATTTGGGTTTTTCAAATGTACTAGTGTTATCAAATAATATTAGAAAGTCTTTCGTTTATGAAACGGGCGTTAAAAACTCCACGGCTTCATCTGGATTGATCTCACAGCAACAGATGCCTTCCTTTAAACAAAACTACAAAAAATTTTATTAAAATAATAACTCCTACGTTCGTCCCGCGAAAATCCAACAAACTTCAGGAAGAAAAAATCTTTAAAAAATTTAAAACGTTTTAAAAAATAATCTACACCAGAAACACATACAATACTAATATAAGTTTAAACTCAATAAACATGTATTTTCCCCCTTTCTCATCAAATAGACAAATTTAAAACCACTACCCATGTTTTTTGACCCAAGCCCAAACACGGTGGAGTTAAAAAAACTTATAAACAGAATATAATGTAGCTTTTAATTTTAGCCATTACTATTTTTTTTTTTCGAACACACACACACACAAACAAAAACCTATTTAAATTTTTTTATTAATATGTTTATTTCCCACAATTATTATAGTTATTAGTTTTAATTATCATATTTTTTATAAATTATTTTTGATATTTGTTTTTTATATTGATTTTTTTAAAGAGGCAATTATTTATTTTTTAGGTACTTAAGTCTTTGTAGCCATTTTTAAAAAAATAAAAATATTAGAAAAAAAGTACTGTGGTTGGTGTAATCAGTAAAGTAAAATTTATATATCATATTTCTTGTTAAAATGGAGATACCTTAAATACAAATAAATAATTCAATGAGACAAAGTGATGTTACAATAAAATAAAATTTTTTCTTTCCCCAAAAAGGAAAGGGCTTAGCTGTTTAACTGTATTCTCTGGAATGTCAAGGCCTCAAACCTATCACTCAAGAGGCTAAAAAAAGGTTTCCCCCTCGTTTGTTTTCTGCACTATATACTAGAACGAACATTTATAGGTTTAAAAATTTTTAACGTGAAACAGCATTTTTTTAAGGGCTAAAATATAGTATTATTTTACATTTTTCAATATTTTATAGGTGTATTGAATTTTTTTACCAATTTATATATTCCACTATTTTTTTAAAAGATCAAGAAAAACATATTCGCAAACTCTCAGCTAAACCCAAAATATGACACAAAACCCCTTCCCATCAAAAACAGTGATCTTTTCTTACATAAAAAATGAAGCTTCAACCACGATTGCAATTTCTTTACCAAAGCTTGTTCTTGAGACATCGTGTGAATAACATGAGACAAAAAAAACTCTATTTTTTATCATTCGAAAGGATGGGTTTTCCCCTATTTTTCCACTAATTAGAATGGGTAAACCACACACAATTTTATTTTTATAATAATATTCAGGCAAATATTTAACTAAAAATTTTAAAATTGTTTTTTAAAAATTAGTAATGTAAACCCGCAATAAATTAAATTTTAATCCCCATTGAGTTAAAAAGGGAAATTTACAGAAACAATATTTTTTTTGAGCCCATTGGGGTTTATTAGGGGATGGGGAAAACCCTTTTTCCCCAATTTACCCACAACAAACCCTCTACATTTAAAACCGGCTCTAAATTTGGTACACCCAGAAAATACTTTTAATTAGATTATCTTTGGGGGTTTTTGAATTGACAAATAACCAACTAAAATGGTTTTTGTTTCGAGCATTTCCCCAAAAATTGTTTTTTTAATTTTTAAAAAAAATGTTTGTATCTTCATCAAGTAAAATTTAACGTAAATATGTGTGAGTTGTGTTAAAAATTTTTAATTTCAAAGTAATAAAAAATTTTAAAAAACTGTTTTAATCTTGTAATTTTAATGTTCTTAAAACCCCTTTTTTATCCCCAAAAGACTGGTTAATGGAAGAAGCATATTTAACTGAAAAACCCTTTTATTAATTAAAACATAACAAAATTCCATTCACCTTTTTTAAAAACCCATGTTTTCAACTCTTTTAGTTGTCGTGATTTCATAATTAATTGATTTACTATTTCAATACTTTTTTAAAAATTGACTTTGGTTATGATTAGGTTTTTAAATGGAAAAACTCATTTTCAGACTTAATAAATTTTTCTATTCTGTATCGATTTTTTTGGGGTCCATGTCTCTTATTTAATGTAGAAAAAAATTTTTTTTCAAAATAATAATTTCGGTCAGAATTTGCAAAATTAGTTAATAAATTATACCCCAATTTTTTTGCGGTACAATAAATTTGCCCCTTTGTGAAAAATTTTTTATAATTGTACTACTTTTAAAAAATTTTAAAAAAATTTTTGAACAATTTTTTTAAAACCCCCATACGGGTTTTTTAACAAGGATTGTCACTTAATTGGTGTAATACTTCTGAATTGTTTTAGGGGTTTTTAATTTTTGTCTAAAAAACAATTTTTTTTAATTTTTAAAAGGGTTTTTAAAAAATTTTAATTGGGGGGTTGGAAAAATTTTTTTTTTTATTGTAAAGGGGAAGTTTCCCCAAAAAAATTTTTAAAAAACATCACAGTTTTAACATTTTTGAAGGGGAGGGATATTTAAAAAAAGTTTTTGGGTCTTTTTGGTTTAAAAAGCACTGGATTTGTTTAAAATTTATTGAATTGTTTAAAACAAGATGTTTAAAAACCCCCCCATTGGGGTTTGAAAATTTACTTTTAAAAAAAATGAGTGGTTTTATTCGCGTATTTTTCCCCAAAAGGTTTGTCAAAAAAAAAATGTTGTTTTCTTCATTTTTTTATGTGCTTTTCGTGCGTGATAAAGAATTATTTTTTAAGTAATAAAATTTTAAAAAAAATTTTTTTTTTGTAATTTTTTGTGTTCTTTTTAGCCTTTAAAACAACGAGGGTTTATGGAAAACAAAATTATCTTAAACCTTAAAATTTGATAACTAAATTCCATTCCCCAAAAAACAACATTGTTAAATTTTTATTTTTTGTGTGATTTCACAATTAAATTTTTTTTATTTTTTTTACATTTTAAATTAATTTTGGGGTTTTAAATTTGGCTTTAAATATTAAACTCACTTTAAAAATTTAAAAAAAATTTTTCCCTTTTTTTCTTAAAGTTGAGTGATTTCTCCTTTTTTTTTAAAATAAAATGATTTTTGTAAAATAATAATTTTGGTCAAATTACTTTTTTGCTTGTCTTTTTGCAATAAATTTGCATTAATGATATATTTTTTTTTAATTGCACTAAATTTAAAATTTTTTGAATTTATTAACATTTAAGAGCCCCCATAGGGGTTTTTTAAAAGGATTGTAATGTTACATTGGGGGGGAATTTCTTCGTGAAAATTTCTTTTATGGTTTAATTTACGTCTGATAAAAAGTTTTTTACATTTTCGTTTTTTAAAAAATTAAATTAGGGGAAATTTTGAAAAAATTTTCTATTTCAGGTGAACACTCCCAAAAAATTAGAAAAGAATATCACTTTTTAAAAAAAATTTTGAAGGGAGGAAATATTAAATAATTACTTTTGCGTATTAGGATTTATCACTGGATTTTTTTTTGGATGATTGAATTTTGTTTTTTCAACAAGATTATGAGAATACACACATTAGATTTTCTAAAATTTTTTTAAATTTAAAGATATCAAATCTAATTACATTTTAAAATTCTACCTAATAAAAAAAAACTTTTAAAAGGGTTTTTTATTTAAATAATTCATGAGGGGAAAACGAATTGTTTTCTATAAGATGTTTTTTATTTTAAAAACTCTTTAGATTTAATTTTTAAGTAAAAAAATTTTTCCCTTTCAATGATTTTGTAGTTCTCAATTGATAGTTTGTAATAATGTCATCAGTATCAAACATTTTATGAATACGTTGGGATGACGTGTAACTTAAAATAAAAAATATAATAAATATATTAAAAAGACTTTTAGTACAAAAAAAGTCAACAAAACCCCCCTTTTTGAAATTTTTTAAAAAAAATGCAAAATTTTTTTATACAACTACTCAGCGACCTGTAAATAAATAATAAACAATTAAATTAATTTTTGGACCATTTCAACAATGCTACTTTTTAAATTTAATAATAGAATTTTTAAAAATGTAAATTGTATTAAAATTTTTTTAATTTTTTTTTTTGGGGTTTTTACTTTTTCTATTATATTCAAAATTTTTTTAAAAGGAAATCTTTATTATAATTTAGATAAAAAAATATGTATTTTTTTTTTTTAAAAATTTTTCCCCCTTTTTCCCTTTTTGATATCGGGTATTTTTTTTTAGAAAATTTTTTTTTTTATAGTAAGTTTTAAAAGATTTTCAGCAAAATTTTATTTTATTGTGGGTATTTTTTTTGTTTTAAAAGCTTAGAATTTTTCCTTTAAAAAAAATTTTTTTAAATTTTTTCTGCCATTTCCCCCCCAAAAAAATAACTTTAAAATTTCACACAGAAAATTTTTTTTATTTAAAAATTGTATATAAATTTTTTTCGTCATTTAATACTAAAAAATACTAAAATAAGTTACTCAATGGTAAATTTTTGCTTTTTTTTTAGTGAGCTTTTTTTTTTTTTTTCAGTTTAAAAATTTTTTAAAAATTTCTTTTAAAAAAATTTTTTTTAATACTGAAAGGGGAAAAGGGAAAAATTTTAAAAAATTTCCCCCTCCACTGTTTTTTTAGAGATTGTCTCCTCTTACTTTTAGAAAATCCTCCCCATATATTTTTACTTACATCATTTCTTTTAAAATTTTATTAATATTAGTAGTTAAATATTTAGTTTTAAAAAATTTTCCCTTTAAAAATAAAAAAAAAACCCGTTGTTTTGTCAAAAAAGTATTGGGAAAAATGAATGATATAAAGAATGTAAATAAAAATAATGTCTACCACAAACAAAAACAGGACCTGGATTTAGTAATGCAGAAGAGAAATTTTTTTAGGGGTTTTTAATCAAAAATTTATAAATTCACTTATGTGGGAAAAAAATTATTTTAAAAAGTTCTTAATAAAAAATGTAACAACTATTCTAAAATAAACGTTAACTAGACGATCAGCTATTTTTGTATTTTTAGGCTGATGGGAAAAACCCTGATTTATTAAGGAAAGGAGACTTATTGAAAATTTTTTTGAAAAAAACCCCCGCAGTATTATATTTGTTTTTTTTCCTCAATTTTAATTTAATACCCTTTTAAATTTAAGCACCCCGAACTCGTTTTTTGGGGTTTTTTTTTTTAAAGTTAGCCACTAAAGTGAAATTTTTGGTTTTAAAAAAAAAACAGAAAAATTTAGATAAGGAGAATATCTTTTTTTTTAAAATTGATGAAATGTTTTTATTTTTTTTTTTTTAAAAGGCCATTAAAGAAAAACCATTTTCAAACTTTTTTTTTTGGGTTTTTTTCAGATAACTAGTGAAATGAATGTGCATAATCATTACATTACTTATCCAATAAAATGTAAAGGCATTTAAAATTGGGTATCTCTGTTCAAAGGAAAATTAATTATAAATCTTTGTAAATAAAAACTAACATGTAGTTGTAGCTTTGCCCTGCAATATTTTATTGCGATATGAAAGACATATAGAGATACTAATACTTTGGGAATGTACTACTATCGAGAATATTATTTACAAAGTTTTCAACTATTTAAGAATTATAAAGTTGATTAAACCATAACCACAACCAACGTGTCATCAGACAGACTTCACAGAGGTTGGGGGCCCCCCATGTAACATATTAAAGCTACAAGTCATTTATGGTTGAGATTTCCTTGTGGATAGATAACCAGAATAACACAGCACATTTGTTTTAAGAAGGTGACAGAGTTAGGCTACAAGTGTTAGTAACGTCTCATGTTAAATTTGTTAAGAGTGTATTTATATGTTTTATAAAAGTATTTTTTTATAAAATTTTTTTGGTAGGAATTTATGGTTACACTAAACATAATGTGAAAAATTTTTGCACTAACGTTCAGTACCAATTTCATGAAAAGCATGTATGATAATAACGTTTTTCTTACATACAAAATGACGCTTCCTGCAGAATGTCAGTCTACATGGTCAGTTCATTTACTTCTTAATATCATTATATATTATTCATCATATCCACATATTACATATATGATAAATCATCCATCACATCACATCATTACACTTCATATCACATATATATTCATTTTTCCATATCATCATTATCATCATATTTCATCATCATTTAATCAATAATTTTCACTCATTCATTCATCATCAATCATATATTTATCATTCATATTATTCAATCAATATTTCATTCATTTCAATACCTAATATCAAATATTCATCATATAAATATTTTCGCTTTCATATTATTCACATCATATATTATTTACATAATGCTTTATTATTTCAATTTCATCATTTTTTCAACATATATTATACACATCATTTCACAATATTCACAATCATATAAAAAATCTATCATCAATATCATCATATACATATATTTATATATATATCATCAAATTCATAGACATATTCTTACAACAAAATTTCATATTTCAGCCATATATACACATAACATTTATAATATTTTCATACATTCATACAACATCATATAAACAAATATCATCATATATATCATCATATATAATAACCATCATATACATTCAATAAATCATCCTCCCATATATTTATCATATATTATTCATTATTCATATATCTAATCAATCATATCATCAATTATCATCATCATTTCATATCATTAGTCATTAACTATCATACATTCATTTATTCAACTCACAATTCATATAATTGTTATAATTTCAATCAATATATTCATAATACATTAAATATTATCATAATTATATAACACTCAGATATTTCATCATTTTTTTTTTCATCATAATTATCATTATTTAATTATTTTCATCATTTCATATAATTCATATTTCATATTCATATCATTCAAATTTCATCATATTTATATATCATTCATATAATATCATATCATTTCATTGCATAACATCTTTAAATCAATATCATCATCATCAATCATCCATATTATCACTAATATAATATCTGGCATTTATAATTCATCATTATTCATCATTTATATATAATATAACATATAGAACATTTCATTTATCATTTTAATCATATTTATTATTACATATATCATTATACATATATCTAATTAATTCATCATCCAATCTCCACATTAATATGCATTTATATTACAAACATATCCTCCCATTCATCAATACAATCACATATTCAGATATATATTTTTATTCATTAATACACTTCATTCATATATCCTCGAGTATCGTAGCCGCCCTTACAAGCTTACAGACAAGTATAAAGACTAACAGAAAAATAAATTTCGAACCCGCGCCAATATTATACGCTCAGATATATGTATTGCGGATATGAAAAGATTAATCAATCACTTCCATATGGAGTTCATATATTGTGAAAGAGTACAATTAAACAATTTCAAGCACATCATACAAACATAACGGAAAAAATCAGGTATCGACACAAACAGCTCAGATAATATTTGTAGCAAACCCTTTTATTAATTCTGGCTTACGCCGATGGAGCTAAAATAGAATGATGACATTGTTTAATTAAAGAACTACAATGTTAAAGTTGTTTTTTCTAAGTAGAGAATGGATCAGACCTCTCTAAATATAGTCTAAATCATTATTTTTTATCTATTATATAAATGTTACGAAGATTTTATTTTTAAAAATATGATTTTATAGAACTAAATATTACGTAAAATACGTTGTCCAATGTTTTATATTAAACGCATTCAAATGAAATGTGATGTTTCATCAATGCAGTGGTTTGAACGTAATCGCTTGTTTGAGAATTACTCTTTTTAGCGTAAATGATATATACTTTATGTTAAGTAAATAATATAGATTTATTTCATACAAACCTCTACTGACAACAGTAATAAAAAATTGTGCGAAGAATCAAAATTGAGTAATAAATATAGATGGACAAGTAATAAATCTCCATCTCCTGAACATATTAAGAAACATCGTGCTGCAAATGATCTGTAAATCAATAGTACTAATTAATCCTATCATAACTTCAATTATGGTCCAATAAATACATCCGACTAATATACCATACACATTGTTCACTAGCATCCATTAACCTGCCGTGATCAATGCTTTAAAGGCTTTTAATTTCTAAATTTTTTTTTCTTATCTGCAAACATATTTAAAAGCAACCCAAATCCAAGCATTTATTTATATTTTTATTGTAATAACAATAGTATCCTAAAACAAGATTAGGACAGTTCAACATTACTAATAGTTCTAATATGTATAAGAAAATGTCTAATTAAATATATTATATCCCTCATACTATCAAAAGAAATTCTTAAGTCAGATTAGTAATTTTGTTATATTGGTTTACAAAATCGAATCTAAATCAATAATTCGAAAATAGGTACGTGAAGGTTTTGTTTGGCTTTGTCCTGTAAGTATTCAAATGGAACATTCAAACGATTAAAAATTAAGCTTACAGTAATATTTAGAGTTTTGTAATAAAATGTTTAGTTGTTTGTTAATAATAAAATATATATTAAAACTTAGCTTATCATGCAATGGATTTAAGTATTATAAATCTTTTAAACCACTTTAAGGATATTCCAAATCACACTAATTAAGTTTAGAATCAACATTATGAATTTTGAAAATAAATTCTTAATTAATTATTTTTATAGTAATTCGTATTAGCGCTTTACAGATTTAGTTCAGAAAGAGTGATTATTGTACTTAAAATGTACTGTAACATGCTTCACCAACACGCGATGGTACATAAATCCGATTAACTTTGCTGCTTGAAGGGTGATACATCCTCTGAAGTTTGCTAACTGAAAACGGATTAGTATCTATAGGAACTTGAAAACTACGATGTATTCATAAATAGGCGTAAAATAGGGCAAATGACTGATATATAAGTGTGTTGTTTTACTTAAGACCACATCCGAGTAGAGTTGGTCATGACAATTCAACATAATGCATAAACCATAGCCACATAAATTAACGACCGGAAATAAAAGTTCCCCTAGGAACAGACAAGAAGCCATCTAAAAATATGTATTTGCCAATTACCAATCGACATATTAGGGCTGGAGCAAGGTATGGCCAGCTGCTGGGGCTACATTGAAAAACCTTGGAGCCAGAGAGGATCAGCATCTTCTGGAACATTCAATGGTAAAAGGAAGAATTGGGAGAGCAAGTGAATTTCCAGTTCATGATAAAATTCCTTTAGCAAAATAGTGCCATGTGTTAATTGTCTAATTAAAAAAATTTTTTATTAGTTTCAGTGAAAGTGCGACATTAGATAATATCCGTATTTCATCAACCGTTGTAATATGTTATATTTTTATTTTTCAAAGTGTGACCTTTACCTAAAGGGTATTTATTTAAATTATTATGTGTAGAAACCAACACACTACTTTTCTTTTAAAAAATACAAAATTTGGAAATTTATTTCATTCATTTTAAGAACTCATATAAAAATTATATGTAAATTTTTAAAAGAAATATTTTCCCAGGTTTCCTTCATAAGCGTAAATTTTCAAAATATATAAATAATGTTAACTATAAAATGTGATTATTTTAATTAAACATATAACTTATTAATATATAACCAACCCATCTTGCTATAGATAAAATATAAATGATTGCTTCAATTGAGTGTGTTATATTGCCTTTCGTAGTGATCTTACATAAATCCTCGTTACAAAAGCCCAGCATGAGCAAATAATTTACATCCACAGCCGAACCTGACTTTGTGAAAACTTAAGACTTACATGTTGATTCCACAACCTTACAACCCTCTTTGAAAATCCTATTGGAAGTAACTCCAATCAGGCTTTACAACGGTTTCTTTAAAATTCTTTTTTACTTTTGGTTACTACTGTCTTATGTAAAAAATTTTATTTTTTTAAATTTTGTAATAAATTGGCATATATAAATGTTTAATTGTGGATTTTCACAATATGTTCAATATTCTGTATTTGTTTAAAGGAATTACATGAATCTTTTTCGCTGAGCGTCAGCGAAGCCTCCGAACTAGAAAATTAAAAAGAAAGTGACTATCTATCTGTATTTCTATCTCTCCGCATGATTATCACGAAAATAAACTGGTCAATAGACTTGAATTTTGCAAGAAGCTTCAATTGAATATGAGAAAATTGAATTAAATGATGGATATATTACTTGACTGGGATTTTGGCTGAGGTTGGCAGATAGTTTGGTTTAAACATTCTTATTGATTAAACCATAATAGCAACGAAAAAAATAATAAATTACTATTTAAACGAAATCCTATAAATTCCGGTTGTGAATATAAAAAAATAATTTAATAACTCATAAAAGTGCTATTAAATGTTATAAACTCACCATTGGTTTTTGATTGTGCAGCAGTTAAATGAAACTAAGCATGTATCAACACTTGATACAGGAAATTTACAGTTATTACTATAGCCAGTGAAGCCGATATCAGATACCACAAGCCATCGAACATTCGGTTATATCGGCAGTTTTAACGACTTTTAGAGTAGTGCAATCCCGTAAATACATTATACATCATGGTTTGGTGGTCACTGTAAAATTAAAACGATTGACTGGTTTTGGTACATACTGACCTATTCTTCAGTGTTATTAAAACTTTTATTAAAACGATTATCTATAACAAAAATTAAAACAGTAGCAATAGTTTAATTTCCATATGTTTATTGTACATGTGAATTGGAGTTTAAACCAAATACTTACAAGAATTATTCAACAAACTAACCTATTTAGTACAATGCAATATTTTACATTACTTACATACGTTATCAAACGAAGAGAATAACCCTATTTAGTACTTAATATATTTTTTTAAAGCTACAGCAAATAACTTTAATAAAAACATTTCATTAATTCACGAATAAATTAATTTCAATAACTTATATTAATCAAACTAAACTCAATAATTAAATAAATTTACATGTTGTATTGAAAAGGCAGTGCATCAGATTAAACGAATTACTTTTACAAATTTGACCCAATAAGCCATAAGTAATTCTTCCTTCAATTGTTTTCTAGGGTCTATGGATTTTTACAAATAGTTATTTCGCAGTAGGATAAAGGGACAAATTTTGGACCTTTAGGCCTAAAAATCACTAAGGTTCTTCTCTTGACTAACGAGAAACCAGTGCACTAACTCTAACGTTATTATGACCTTAGTAGGAAGAGGAATGATTCAAAGGGTTTGCGTACGGACTGTTACGTGATATACTTGAGACCCAACCCTGGAATTTTCCTTATAAAGAGAACTTAAAAATCATAAAAACACACAATTCACCGATTTCGCGAAAGAATGTTTGCTCACAATACATGAGCAGGATTCCTCAAATAAAGATTTTTCTGATGCCTATCCTTTAGATCGTCCATACAACTATAATAATTTTTAGTACCTAGAGACCTTAAAACTATGATTCCAAGGAAGCACAATATAATTCTATTCATTAAATAAAAAAGTGTAGGACTATTTTACATATATTATTCCTCATTAATCATTTGTAATAACAAAGAAAGCAACCAATAAACTTAGTCGTAAATATATTTTTTAAAGATTTATATTTGAATATAACAAAGTGCACACTAAATTTATTTGTGAAAATCCTAATTGTTTTACAATGGAGAATATTTTCTTAACAAGATTTTAACTCACATAACGCAGCAGTATGATTATCCATGGCAAAGAAGTAATATTGAAAATTTGTTTATCGAATGAATTGAGTATGTCGGCTTCCTATGTAATCCGGATTAAAATTTCATAGAATTTTAAAATTTTCAGATTGTGCATGTTATTTAAAAATTAATATAATAAAATTATTTTTCGTAACCTGTTAAACTAGGATATCCTACAAAATTTTGTATATAGTATCCTGTAAAAAAACGTAAAATTTACTTCTAATCGTAATCTATTACATGTCTAATCGTGTACCCTCAATTACATACTTACAAGTTTTTTTAACTCGGAAGATGAGACATTTTTGTAAAGATCGTTTGACGATCAAAAATGTTCATAGTGCCTTTCAGCTATTTACAAAGCTCTGTACGTCACTAAATTTAATATCAAGCAGAAGTAGATATTTTTTTTTTTATTTAGTTTTTTGTTTCATAGCTTTTTATTTTTTGGTAATATCCCTCAATTATAAGGATTATTACCATTAGCTGGCCCACTTAAGCAGTAAAATAAGAGCACTTTTTGTTTCAAAAAAGGTAATATAATAATAAAGGGCAAACTCACTATAATAATCCACAGCGGCATAGAGGCAAGATTACATTTGAATAACAAAGCATTTGAGTGCGTTATAAACCCTGAAAAATGGAGCAAGTCACCATCTAGTACAATGTGTGCTTGATTAATGGTTGCATTATACCTTTATTTATGTAAAGTGAATTATGGACCTGCACAGAAAAGAAATCAACAATTTTAACTCATAAATATAATATTTTATTTTTTCGAGAAAAACTACATATGGTACAAAGTATTGTGGAAGTTAGAGCAAGAATAAACGTTATAATAAAATAATAATAATAAAGTTATATTATAATAAAACACGATTATTATTTATTTTTTGTTAAATTTATAATCAAAAACCAAATAAGTTGATTAATCATTTTTTTATGGCATGAACGTAAAACATATCCCGTAATGGAAGGTAATAATATTATCGCAGTATTTTATTTCGGAGTAAAATTGACAAAAATAGTTTTGATATATATAATGTATTTTAATAATAGTAATAAAAAAAGAGCGCAAAAGACTTAAATCCGTACTGGGCAGTTAAAAGTTATCAGATTAGAGTGTTTTATTACCAGTCATTTATTTGTTTCTTCTTTTCCCCGTCGCCTATGTTTACACCTGCTATTCATATTCATCATAAAACATCTCACTCTACATTACATAAATTTTAATATTAAATTGAAAACTGCTGCTACGTGTAGTTGCTATTTTATAAAGTATTTGTAATTGAAAAACTGATAATCGTTAAAGTTATTTCAGCTTTGAATAAAATGCCTCCTTGCTAACATACGTCATTATATTGAAGGTAGGAATGTTATCAAATAACAATTATGGGCGTTTATGTTATATAAACAAAGAAAAATACACTTAGATTTTTTAATTAGAAAACACTTCCATGCTTGTATACTATCATACGAATAACGACCCTTTTTCAAAATTACGGAACAACATAATATTATATTATAAAAATCACAGTGAATTACGTCTTCTATTTTATTTTTTGCTGATTAGACTAATTCAACACACAGACTAATTCACAGCAGCCTGACAAAACGAGACCCATTTACTTAGTTAGACCCTCTGCTAAGTAGGTAGATCTAAGGCATTTGTAATTAATAAGGCGAGTTTGCTTTATTACAAACTGACCCACCCGTGGTTGTAAAGGAAGCGCAGCGCAGTAATTGTGTTCTGCTGACATCAACCACAGTGAGCCGCAGTTTGCTGGTTTGATCAAGAAACTATCAAATTCCCGAAACAGTTTGTTTATTCGGGTCTGATTGAGCATAATTAATGATGACTAGAGTATTGGACTACTAAACATTGACAGGTCATCTGCTCAACCCCTTCTAATGACGATGCCATGTAAGCGTTTGATTGTTCCTTAGCTATAAAATGTCTTTAATTAATGAAATATATTTATACAGACAAATTAAAATTTTAGTTTTTAATGTCCGAATTAATTCCATTAATTTTAGAGAACAGCTTTCTTAATGAAACAATTAGTACCAAAAATGTATGTGATTTAAATGATACTCTTCATTCATTAAGAGTCGTTTCAGCAATAAAAGTAAATACCATTCGTTTGCATTTATTATATTTAGGTTATAACAAAATGAAACTGACACTAAATCAATGTATAACTATAACACCTTTGGGATAGAATACATGTGACGTAATACCCTCGGATTTGCGTAGGGATGTAAGCGAACATTTGCATGAGAAAAATATAACACCAAGTACTTGATGTTTTTATATGTTAAATATAATATATTTTGAAATATAAAATGTAACGACTTAACGAAGTGACTACCTGTTTCACAAAGTTAAAATTAATCTTTTTTATCCTTATATATAATTTCACTCCACATACACAAAATTAGAAAATACAGCGAAATAGCGTAAGTATAGTAATGACAGCTGGCTCTTGCAATATGTCAACTGTACGAATGTTGAGGAAAGCTATATACAGTATTGGAATATGTACTAAGTCCACAAACTGGAATTGTGCTGTCACCCCCCCCCCCCCCCCACCCCATTCCCCCCCCCCAAAACAAACCCCCCCCCCCTCCCCCCCTCCCCCCCCTTTATTGCAGTTTGGAGGAGGTAGAAACCTGCCGCGCACTTAACAATACCCATATATTGTACAGTTACTTTCGTAAGTAAATATCTATCCCATTACAAGTAGAAGAAAAATCTTAAATATCAGTTTTCTTCATATACATACTACAATTTATCTAATACATTTATAGATTTTCACATTTTCCTTCCCTGAACATTCTACTATGGCTAAGGTTTTGTTATGTACTTGCAATAAATGAATACCTATCGTATGACAACACTTTACAATGAAATGAGTGACACGAAAGAATAACTATCAGCGGGTAAAGGAAATGGTCATATATCATTCTCGACTTCCAGCTCACTGAACTACGCCAACTGCCCATCACAGAATGGGCTGCTAAACAAAGCCGGGGATTTTAATGATTTCTGCTGCTATAAGTGGAATTCAAGATAGGTTCACCAGGGAGGTAAAAGTATAAACCGTAAGGATAGATATTTTCTGGATTCAACAAGAGGTTTTGGTCTTTGAGAGGTTTTGTGCTTTACATTTTGGAGATTTAAAAAGTGACTAGTCCTATTATAATATGAACATTAAATCAATTATACCATTTTTTATTAGAGGTAACGTTCTATCTGGTTTTCCTGTACAACCCAGCTGGAAGATAAGACTGCACCCGTCAGCCCTTAATGAATTTTCTTTAAGTATTGTACACGAAACAATTATATAAAAAAGAAAAAAATGCAAAACCTTTACGGATGTGAAAGAATTCAGAATTGCGAAAAAACTATTTGAGATGCCATTAGTAATCTAGTTATTGACGATCAATGATATGACAAAAAAATTGCATCTCCAACCGACCATCCAAGAAAATAATGGATTATATGACGTAAAATTTTATTTTGTTTTTCAAAATTATTATTTTTTCACAAGACTTTGGAACACCAGTTTCAAGTTAAAAACTTCCTTAGTGATTTCGGTATAATTAACCGTTATCATACTCCGTATTTTACTATGACTAAAATATAAATTACTTGCCAAATGTTATGTCGTAGCTTAAAATAGGTATAGGTCATAGCAACTGTACATAATATAGTTGAATCTCCGTTTAGCCTGTCATTTTCAGTTATCAACGTATACTACGTTATACGTTTGTATACCTTTATTTATTTTCATATGTTCAGCATCAGAATAAAATATCTGTTACACGTGGATATATTATTTTATTTAATCAATAATCGTTACGGATTATTTTGAAAATATTCCGTAGACAAAGTACCATACTATAATTTAAAAAAACTTCCTTTAAAATTCTAAAACAAATGTCTAAAACAGCAAGGAATGGAATATTTTATTAATTTAAAAAAAAGAAAAAATAAAAAAAAAATTAAAAAAAAAAAAAAATATTAAATATAATATTTTATTTAATAAAAACTATAAAATGTTTATGAAATTAAATAATATAAATTTATATAAAATTAAAAACAAAAAAAGATGTAAAAATAATATATAAAAAAAGTTAAAAAAAAAATTAGTTTTAATAAATTTTAAAAAATATATAAAAATAAAAAAAAAAAATTAAAAAATTTAAATAAAAGTAAAAATATTAAAAATAAAAAAAAAAAAAATTAATAAGTATTTATGTATATAAAAAAAAATAATTAAAATAAAGATATAAATAAAATAAAAAAATAAAATAATAAAAATAAAAAAAAATAAAATCAATATTAATACAATATTTAAAAAAAAAAAACTAATTTAATTTTATATTAACATTTATTCTTAAATATTAAATATATATTAAATTTAATAATAAAAGAAAAAAAAAAAATAAATAAAAATATATAATTTAAATTTAAAAAATTAAAAATTTATAAAAAAAATATATAAATTTATATCCCCTAATAAGTATTAAAACACTGTGGAAATGTAATAACAGAAACAATAATTGATAGAGTCATTCTCGGGTATTCAGTGGATAAGGAAACCGATTCCAACCAAGCTACAAAAGCTAACTCTACAGTTACCGGCCCTAGAGTGTGTACACCCATGTATACATTATTATATTATCGTTGGGGTTTGAATTGACTATAACCAACGAATGGTTTTTATTCGAGTACTTTCCACAATTAGATTTAATCGAGCAAAACTGTTGTATACATCATCATTGTATATATATTTATACATCATGTATACATTTATAGCACCATTTTGAACTAAGTATTGAAGTGTTTAACATGGTTAAAATGTGAATAATCGACTCTTATAACAACCTATATGTTTTTCAATTTGAGTAGTAAGTGCAAATAATTTCAGAAAATTTCAATGCCTTTACGAATGCCAACAAAAATTTTTTTTGTTTAACACTATAATCAGAAAACCACACTCATCATTTTATAACAAACTATTTAAATATAACTAAGCTATAATTACTGCTATCAATACAATAATAAACAATGTATTCGTGAAACAACAGGAATAACGAATAATTTAGCGTAAAAACTGAGAGACAGGCAAAGACACTGAATTTTTATATTTGACTCAAAAATAAATAGAGATCATCCACAACAACTGGCATTTATATAACATATTTGAAATCATAGAACGTTTCCATTGAGAGATAGACGCACATATTTTCGGCAGACCGTCTGACAGTATAATACGTACTTTCAAACAAATAACTCTTCGTACGAAATCACTCTAAAGACTTGAACCAGATCGGTAGGGTTTCCCTTATGAAGAAGGAATTCACATAATAGGAATAATAATAAGGCTGCCCTGAACACGAATGTAACTGGATTAAATGTAATGCCGAAGAGGAGCTTTTAGAATTATCAATCCAACAATGAATTAATTTACTAAGAAAACCACTATTTCTTTAAAGTTCTGTATCAAAATTTAACACAATAGGTCTATTACATAAAATGTTTACTATAAAATCAGCTTTTTTTTATTCTTCTAAGTCTAGTTGGAGAGGTGGGAGACCCTTATTTAATAAGGACAAAGTGAGCCTTACTTCAAAATCTTCAGCAAAGACTTGCAGAACCTATTATCTGTATGTTTTCACTATTTTTACTTATGAGCGTGTCTAATACGCGGCCCGCACTTGTTATATGGTCTTATTGAATATTCTATCTAAAAGTGTCAAAATTTGTAGAATAATATATTTAAATAGAGTGTACTTTTCGGTAAAAATTAACTCATAACAATGATAATGTTCTTAAATTTATTGGTTTTATAATTGTACTTAAGAGAAGAAACGTTTTCTCAGGACTTTTTTTATAGATAGAAAATAAAAATGTGCATAATCCATTTAATACTAGACAATAAATCACGAACGTATGGGTATTTATTAAGCTATACTCTGTTAAAGTGAACATTAGTAAGTATAGATTTCTAACGCAAGAAAAACCATAAACCAAGAGAAGTTCTGCCATTGTTACTGTAATATTTTCATGTGATATGAAAGGGACTCATTAGAATACTAATACTCTGGGGAATGTAAATACTTTCAAATAATGTACATTAAGAAATTGCAAACTGTTTCTAAATTACAAGGTTGAGTATGCCACATCCCCTGCCGTAACAGACCTTCTCTAAAGTCGCATGTTAACATATTAAGCTACAAATCATTTTATGGTTTTGAGAGTCTGTAGAATACATAACCAGATATATACTCGTTCTAAAATGAGTTTTATAAAAGTTCGGACACCTGTGTTTAATATGTCAAATGTTTAAATTTTTTTATGAGTTTAATGATTTCGCTATAAAATTTTTTTTCTGCTATTTGGGTGTTGGAACTATGTTACACACAAGATAATATGTAAGACTATTAGCTAACGTTCAATGAAAATCCATGATGTGACACGTAAACCCAACACAGTATTTCTTGCTTAGATTTCAAGTCAACTTGTCCAGTTCATTTTCGAGATATCGCATGGACTTATAAATCTTAAAGTCAGATATACGCAATACAAAAAAATAAAAAATTATCGAACCGCCCTAAAACTAATTCTCAGCCGAATTACATACATCCTGGTTCCTTACAACACTAGGATCCCTCAAAGATATCACGCTTCAATCCATTGCAATTAATTTAATGTTATCATACCCAACTGCGGCGGATTCATAACACACCTACCCCCCACTGTTATAGGTTCGGTACGTGACTCCTATCGCAGTGAAGTTGTTAATCTCTGCTTTACATAGTTACAGATTTCACTATTTGTTTTCCACTATAAAGATTTGGCAACATTAAGTTTGATTATAAGGATTATGGAATTTTAATAGGAATTAATAATTGTTATCCATGCTCATGCTGCTCCGATTTCTTAATATTTCGAGAGGCGGAAACTTTTCAAGGATACACTAGGGAATGAATACTAGATTTGTACACAAATACAGAGTAAGATAAATTCTTAGGTGCAGGGTTACAAGATAAACATAGACGAACCTTTACAAATGGAGCTAACTGATTAAAGTCTTTCAAATTGTCCATCTTAACGAAGCACAAATTAAAAATCGGTCAGTAATCCAATTTATTAAAAAAGTGAGCATGCAATAAAAAATATTTATGACTATAGATTTTATGACACTTGTAATTAGGAATAGATTATTAAGACTAGGAATAGTAAAATTAGTAGGCATAATTTTTTAGGTTGTGTCAATGTAAAGTAATGCTAAAACCTTGTGAGGCTATTTTTTATTGTCTCTCAAAATTTATAATATTCTTAACTACATAATGCATAAAAATAATTGTTACAAATCCAGCAAATGAAACCCTTAAAGATGAGTTTCTATATGTGTAACTAAGATACATAAGAGAAAATTAAATAATACAATTTGTAATAAACTGCAAACATTGATTAAAAAAAAAAAAAGATTTAAATCAAAGTAAATCGAAAACACTTAGTTTTAAGAATTGAGTTTCCTTAACACTCTTGCATTGTGTATAATAGACGTGTAGAATGTGTTACTCATAACTTGTAATAAAAAAATTATATTAATCATAATAGTGCTACGTTAACTCTTCAGATATTATTTCTTCCATCGGCCGAATTCCGGTGATGTAGAAAGATCCTTCTGCATTATAACTAAGAAACCTGTATATTTTTAGACAATTCCAATAAATCAAATAAACTCTATAAAGCAAGTCCATTACTTCCATTCGTATGGTAGATGGAGTACTCTCTAATGAAATGCCGCTTGGCAGAAATCTCGATTATGGTAACAACACTGAATTATTCATTTATCTCAGAGTAGTTTAATTATCGTATATAAATCTAGGTAAAATGACACCGACACCAGTATTGTAAACAGGTCTTCGCTGCAATATCAAGGAAATGACTTAATGTCATTATATTCCTCGAGACGTCTTTCAGATAGATAATCAAAAGTAATTCGAAAATAGGTTAGGATACAGTTTACGGCCCACTGTAAAAATGGTCAAAAATTATAGAAATAATTTACTTCCATAATATATTTCAAGATATATAAAATCTTTAATGCTATAATCGTAGTAATTCATATATTCAGATTGTTGTTAAAACTGGTTGGTATCAAATGGTTCAATTATAAACTTTTAAAATCAGTTCAATTTAAAGGATATTGCACAGAATATTTGTCTACATGAATTGTGAAATTTCAATTAATTGTGATATGTCACAAGTTAGAATTTCTTATGAAGTTTATTCATTTTTTCTAATATGTATTTATTATAATATTTTTTTGTTTACTATTACGAACCATCCATAAAAAAATATAAAAACTCTGCCAAAACCAACGAGTGAAATGTAATATAATCTAACTTTGGTGCGTCTTATATCTTCATTGAAGCTTAATGTGCAATTCGAGGTTTATGTAGGACAGTTTCTTTTTCATATTATTATGCGACCGAGACGAAAAAAGACAGTGATGAAATTGTGTTCCAGCCCCAAGAGTAATAAGGTTCGTTAAAAGCTCATGGCCAATTAACATAAGGTTTTACGTCTTTCTGGTTAAACTAGTATCGTTGTTGAGGTAATTAGAATATAATGATATGAGTAAGATAATTTAACTGCAAAAAACTTGTGGATTGCTCTGCTCGTTTTATTGGCATTAATCACCCTAACTGGAATATTGTTTTTGTTATTCTAAAAATTGCATATTTATGCGAATTTGTCATTAGTAGACACAACGCAGTCTATATCTACAGAGGTTTTGAATAATTTCATTTTATTCTGTATGACCGTCCAACTATTTGTCTCTTACTACATATGATTTGGCTGAAATTTAATGAACATTGCTAAGTTTTTTCTTGTGAGAAACTATAATAAAAACGAAAACTCGCAGGCAATTTTTTAACACTATAACAGAATAATTGTTAAATGTAGTGTAAAATACAAACCTTGCTGTTTTTATAACACGAGCTGCTATATTTTTATCTAAATGAGAAAAACATGAAATAATTTGTAGTGCCAAATTAATGTTTAAGTTACTCCTAAACGCCTTTTCCTATTGAGCATTCATAAAATCTTAATGCTGTTTGTGCGCTGGATCACTGAAACCTTTGACTAAAAATTCACCCCCGACAAGATAAAAACAGTCTGAAACAATTTTAGGGGTTCTAGATTTTAGGTCTATCACAACAACAGTGTTTCATATACTACGAAACTGAACAGGGAATCCATCAGCAGTATTCGAGGCAATTAGCTAATGGTAAGCGATCTAAAATGTTGATAATTTTTGCCCAATTATAGTAAGTGTTTTATAGTGTACATTTTGTGCAGGAATAGTTTATATTTAAAAATCGCGGTAAAAGGACACAAAATATGGTAACTTAAATGTAGTAAGGGTTTTTAAGAAATTTTTATTTTCACACAGTGCGATATACCACATCCTGTAAATCTTAAGGATTGTACGTTATCGAATTGAAAAAACTGTACACCACGTGTTAAATGTAAAACTCTTAAAAATAAATAGCTTATTGCTACACAAAATACTAATCTGATAATATAAAAATAAAATCGGATTAAATACCAGAGCTTCTACACCAACTCACTGTGACGGTAGTAACGATGTCGTCAATGCAGACAGCAAAAACGTTGTTTGGCCGATTGTCTTAACGAGACGTGCAGGACAAATGCAGAGTTACGCTCCGTCAGGTTCTGCAAAGGCTTTGCTGTGCCACACTCTGAATTTATTTTGCCACACAGATAACCACACCAGAGGAACATTACAATATACTTCAAAGTACCTTTTGTGCCTGCTGTGTTTCATATGATACTTTAAATTTCAGTAAACCCTCATTTTGTTATTTATCGTAGTGTATCTTGTAACAAAGGAATATTACTATTTTGGATTAAAAACTTTTTATATTCTGTTATTTTTTAATAGGTGTTACGTCTATTAATTAAAAGCGTTATTAATACCTTTGTCTATTTCCTTTGGGAAATCCTTGCTGTTAATACAAATAATTGACATTGTTGATATAAATTTTGGGAAAGCAAAACACTTCAACTTTAGTCATACTTTTTTATAATTGTACTAAAAATTCTTTTACTAAAAAATTTTAGTGTTTCTAGAAATGTACATAGATAATTGGCTTATGTGTTTTGACTGTACACTAAATTTGCAAAGAATCATAACCTTTTATAAACTAAGGAACACACATTTAAAAACTTACTCATGAATTGTAATGTATGTGAGAATATGCATTTTACTGTCTACTCGCCTATCTTCGCTAAAAATTTTCTAATCAAGAGATAATCCATTAGATACTCTTTGGATTATTAAAAATTTATTAAATAACCTCTAATGCCAGGCATTGTCTTTCACATCGTATATTGGTTTTGAATAAGTTTCATTAGTTATCTTAGATACATCGGTAAAATGTACTCGGTATACAATTTAAATTTTATTGCCTTACAGGATTCTACAACAATGAAATTTGGTTGATCTAATACTATTCAAGTACACAAATTTCCTTATAATATAGCTATCCATTAACAATACTTCGGTAAATAAAAAAATAAAATATATTGTACCAGGAACAAAACACAAACACAGGAGCTATGGACGTATTCGCTACATAATCTTTTCGCCATAGAAATTACCTGAGAATTTTCAAGATAGAGTTTTAATGTCTGTGGATGTACAAGCCTTTTCTGAGCGTTATATACAAAGTGAGATTAGTAGTTAGGGCCCATCTCAGTTCGTTTTAAAGGGTATTTATTCAATATGTTCAAAATTCTATATTCAAAATCTCTTTCTGAAAATTTTCTTCCCTATCTACTAATGGTCATCAAGTGTACCCCGGGTTGCAAAAGGGGAAAAATTTTGGCGAATCTTGTCTATTTGGACCATGTTTATTTTCGGCTTTTCGCTATAAAACCCTTTATGAATAAATTTTTAACTCACTGTTAAAGGGGCTCAAATGTAAATGTATGCAAAAATTTTTGTATAAGGCGTGGAGAATCCGATAAGCATATTGATTGACCTTGATGTAATTCTACTCCCAGATCAATGGTAAGGTATTATTTTCCCAGTTACGATTAATTACCCCCCGGTTAAACGCCTAACCCTTTTTTTAGCAGAACCAATCCGATTTGTTTCTGATTAAAGCAAACCCTCTTAAGGAAATAGCTCTTGGTTATTTAAACTCCCCCCTGTTAAACCTTACACTTCCCTGTGTGAAATTTAAAACGCCCTACAAGTCTTTTTTCGTGATAAAATGGCCGTATATGTTTTTTAACTTACCTATTGGTTATAAATGTATTTTTTCTGATTTTCTCCCTCTATCAATATGTTCTATATAACATACAACTGCTCTGAGTAGCCTACTTTTAGCTAAAAGGGCAACTTCTTTTATACACAATCTTGAAATGTTCAAAGTTAGTGACATATATTGTCTCTTTTCTGCATTGCTACCATTTATCCGCCGCTTTTTCCCATTCACACTTTAGTAGGCGCTTAGACGTGTACCGGGACAACTGGTGGGTTCGAGGGAAAATTTTTATTTCCGTCGCCATGCTGATTTTGCCTAGTTTACCACATGAATACAATCCCCCCCGGTCAATAAGTTTTAAAATTATAGCCATTACAGTATACTTAGTTCTTTTTAGTTATATTAGTATGCTTTTTATCCACAGATGTTTGTGGCATTTTGTTTTTTCCCGATCAAAATCCAAAATTATAGATCAGAGAAGCTTCTTTCTATTAAAAAGATACACTAACTGCTCTTATACCTCAAGTCTTTAATAAATTTATACTAGGCATTTTTTAAATTATTTGAGATTGATTACTACAGCTGGAATTGATATATTAAAATTCAAAAGAACAGACCAGCGTAAATTTTAAAATTAACATAGTCTTGTTGCACTGCTTTCAAAGGGAGTCTTCGGAGCTGGAATTCTGTCGGGAAATTCTGGAAATAAATTTATGTCGAGACATAAACGTATTTAATATAACGTAAACTCCACGTTATAAAATAGCTTAATACTTTACTTTAATATTAAACTGACTAAAATCCAATTACATTACTACTGGATAAACCATCAAACGAAAGTCTATGCCCCTACCAACGAGGATTTCAATGATGATAAAACACTAATGGTCTTCTCATTACGTATTTAAACCTGTACTTGGAAATATATTGTCAAGGAAGCATATCTAGCAGTCGGAATGCTAACATTTTCTTTAACCGGTTTGCATCGAGTTCAGATAATGGTCCGTCCCTCCATGGATTATAGGGTTAGCTGCGTGAAATATAAAATTACTCCACTCTTTTTTTTTTTAAAATATAAAAAATATATTGAGAACGTATCTGGGGAAAATAACAGGAAACCCATTCCAATTTATTTTAATTTTTACATAGACAAATCTTCAGGTACTTTGTGATGGTATACGGTTTCTTGTACAGATTCTTCGTTACATCACTAGCAAAAACCCCGTGTTAGCATGACACGAGGTCTAGCCTAAAAGGTATTATTTTGTTTACCTAAATATTTGAAGGCTGCACAAATATATTACTGTTTTTGTGGGAAGTGAACTGTATATGAGCAATGAATTTTCATTCTAAAAATAACATTTACAACTTAATCATTAAATAGCACTTTGTTGTACTAATTTTTCATGAAACGCAAACTTGATCTAATTAATGACTTATAAACACAAAAACAAACAATTTCAATTTGTTCTTTATAGAGTTTACAACAATAAAAAGACGGTTAAAGCATTGGGGATCATCAACGCGTCTATCGGTATGTCATTAGCCAGGATTGAGCAGATGACCTGTCAAAATGATTAGTAGTACAAAACACTCTAGTCATCATGTAAATTTTATGCTCAATTCAAAACCCCAATAAACAAATATGTTTCGGGAAAAATTTGATTAGTTTATTGATCAAACCAGCAATTGCGCCTCTAACTGTGGTCTGAATGCCAGCAGCACATAATTACTGCTCTGTGTACATTACAGACCTCGGGGTGGGTGGGCGTCAGTCTGTCATTGCTGCTTGTGGAAAATTATTCTTGATGAATTAGGTCTAGTCACAGAAAATAATATGGAGCATAACTATTCTTCGAGGGTTTATAAAATTTATTATTGCTCTCCTGTATTTTTTATATGGATTGTATTCTTATGTTTTTATAGGAATTATTAAAAGTTTTTTTTTTATTCAATGATTATGTACTTTTTAAAATTTTTTTATAAAGTATGAATGATATTTGTTATATTAATAAAATTTCCCCTTTTCTTTCTATAGGCAATCAATTATACAATAGAGAAAACTATTTTTTAATTGAAATTTTTATCTACCGATTATTAAATAATACATTTATATAAAATACTTATAAAATGTTTTCCAGCTTACTTATATAATAGGGGTTTATACTGAGTTCTTAATGTAGGAATAAAAGATGTTTTTATGATATGAATACGTAGTGCAAAAACGTAACGTATAATAGAAAAAATCGAAATTAAAGGGGAATTTCAGCAATAAAGTAAGTTAGAAATCTGGCAAGACACTCTATTCCTGCTTCAAAACGCGTATTGTATAGCGCCAGGGTGTTAAAATTTAATTTTTAGCTTTTTTATTACTTTAATATAAATTGCATTCTTTGTGGGTAAACAACAAACAAGATTTCTTGTCAACGCGTACTTGTTTTTTTTCTTAGCATTTGCTTCTTTCAATAAAATCACTTTATATACCCGAGAGGAAAATTTTATTTTTACATATAATTGATTTAACACTACCGTTTATTTATATTCTACTATTATAAATGGCACTTTATAAATTTAAATCGAGGTTGCACTGTGCACA
The DNA here is from genome assembly GCF_021130785.1 of Homalodisca vitripennis. Taxonomy (NCBI): domain Eukaryota; kingdom Metazoa; phylum Arthropoda; class Insecta; order Hemiptera; family Cicadellidae; genus Homalodisca; species Homalodisca vitripennis. The sequence continues at coordinate 32,423 of NW_025780222.1, read as the reverse complement.
AGTTTTGTAAATTTAAACGAAGAGTCAATAACCCCGAGTTCTGTATTGTCAGAGGTAAGATGTTTTAGGATTTAATACGCAGTGTAAAACGTAGCCATAAGGGGGAAACCCAATTAAAATAATTAGTCTGTTATTCTGGTGGATTCAATTTTACAACACCACTTAATCGTAAAATTGTTATTGTATAGTGCAGTGGTTAAATTCCCTTTTTTTCCGCCTTTTTATTAGTATCATAAAAATTTGTTTTTTATTCAAAAACATAGCATTATGTTGAAACGATAATATTTTTCCCGTACACATAAGGCAGCTATTGTGTGATACGGTTCCTTCAATGCGGGCGAATTTTGGCTATGTTCCAGTTCTCCTCCCCGTACGAGCAAGCTATGGTGAGATTTGATGCGGTTGCCACATTTGACTCCTGGAAATCTGAAGGGGTCTTGGGTTCGTATGAAGGGGAAATCAATAAACAGTCAGCGAAGAAGAACGAAGATGAGTGTAATTCAGGGTGTTGAAGTGATGCTGGGGGATTTCGTTTTGAGTTTTCTTCTTTCTTCATCGTCGACTGCGTTTTGGATCCTTCTGACGAAATGACTTCAGATTTCTGGATTCAAGTAGTAATAGCATAATATGACTATCTGAATCTCAGTTGCACTGCTCCGTATGAGGCATAATTGAACTGGAGCTACAATCCCGTACTACTTGTCATCTTATCATTGTGTTGCAGGTATTAAATTACGAACTACGTCTACTTACATATGATTCACTAAATACCTTCTTCACAATGACACGGTTTTTTGAATGGAATCGATGTGAATTGAGAGGCTAACATGTTTATCATAATTTTCCCTTACGGTGTTGATAAAAAATCCATAACATAAAAAGTTTACTAACGCGATGAATTAAACGTAACACTTTCTTCCTATAGACTTATCGAATAAATTACCATGTAAGAAAGTTGAGTTATATGCGTGATTACCCACCCTTTTACTTTACTACACCTACTCCTGTCCAACTACAATAAGGGCACAATCAGGGATTTACAAAGAAAAGCGCAATGTAGAAAACAAATTTTCTAAATCTTAAATACAAGGAATTTTTATTGTAATGAAAAAAATTTAGATACAGTCTAGATTAAAGATTTTTTTTTTAAAATTTTCACATTGGTTGATTTCAAAATAATTCATTTTTTATTCAGGAATTATTAATATTACAAGCTGACCTTTTGCTTACATACGTCTTATATAATAAATTTTTCACTTTATTCCCAATTTATCTAACTATTTATTGCTTGTATCCAAAATAACATTGAATGGACTGGTGTTATGATAATATTAATACGGCTCTCTTTATATTGGTTGTGTCTAAATTTACACTTACAAAAATAAAGGGGTTATAATGCATACCCCTTTATCAAGCACACATTCGTACTAGAAGGGGTGGACTTGCTCTCCACTATTTCAGGTCTAGAAGCCTCAACTGCTTTGTTTTATTCTATGTTTTCTTGCCTCGCTTCGCCGCTGTGGATTATAAAGTCGCAGTTTGCCCTTATTATTAAATTTTTTAACTTTACGGAAACAAAGTGGGCTCTTGTTTTTATAGCTTAAGAGGGCCAGCTTATTTGCTACTAATCCTTTTTAATCTCGAAGGAGACAATAGAATTATAAAAAAATTATATAATTTAAGTTAAAAATTTCCTTATTGCCTAATATTACAGTTAGCTGATTTATTATCTTGACCCGGGGGTTATTAAATTTACTTATTATATAATTTTTGCTGCAAACCTTGTGCACATTTTGATTGTCAAGATGTTTGCTATCTTTAACAAATGCCTCATCTCCTGTTTAGACAAACTATTTGTATTTGTAGTTTCTTATTTTTTTCTTAATTACTATTCTATCTGATATTGACGCTGGTGCATTATTGTTTATCCAAACTATACTATCGCTTATTTGGTTACCCACTAGATTTGTATTCCCCTGAGTAATTGTTTAAGTTTAAAATATATATCGATATTTTTAAACGAGTTTGATTTTACCAGAACATATAAGAGGTTTTGCATTTTCCCCTTTTTGTTACTGATCTATATTTATTCTTTTCCGAGATACTCTTTATAATTGTACCATTATAAAAAGTCATATTATGAACTGGAAATCAACAGTTATATTTGTGTTTTTTATTTGTTTTATATATAATTATATTTATATATATCATAATATATACCTAATTTTAAAATTATGTTTATAATGACTAATATTATATATTATATATATATATATATATTATATATATATATATTTAGATATCAACGGTAGCATAGTACCTAATTTTTAGACTATTGGATAAAAACTTTTTGTTATTTTGAAATATTTCGTTTCAATCTGTGGAACATTCTGAAAAAAATTTTCAAATGGTAGTGATATATTTTTCTTGGTTATATAGGGACGTCTATATATTCCCGGTCATTCAATTTAACCACGCACTCATTATTACTCCTTTGCCACTATATTACCGTCATATTAGTTTATGGCATAATTTTCTTGAAACTTATTTGGGGTTTAAAACTAAAATCCACATGGTTTATTGTTAATTCGCACAAGTCAACTTATGTTTATCTATGCAAATTTAAACTATTAAAAAGGGCTAATTTCAATATTGTCACATATGGTATAGATAAAACCGCTGTTTATTACAAGTATAAATGTTACTTGTCGAATAATTCGGTATGAACCAAAAATACCCTCCAATCCTGTTAATTTTACAGTTCCACACAAACCATGGATGTAAAATGTATTAACGGGATGCACCACTCTAAAGTCGTTAAGTTACGAATGTTCGGATGGTCTTGTGGCTACTTGATAATCGGCTTCACACTGTGATGGTAATAACTGTAAATTCCTGTATGGCAAGTGTGATACGTGTTAATGTCTTTTATACTTGCTGATCATTCAAAAATCCCCAATGGCGAGTGTATACATTGTATTGCTCTTTTATAGTTGTTGTTATCATGTGACTTGCGTATGCATACTCGAAGTTTAGTTAGTTTGGAAAATAGTCCATGTGATACTACAGTTCTTATTTCTATACAGATTTTCGTACCAATCCTTTTAAACATCTAAGATAAGAGAACTTAAACAGTTATTTGGCATCTACACATTTATTTTCAATTTGTTTTTCTCATCTTACTAATAATAATTTGTAGCATGTAACGCTTACTTGCTTATAAAAAAAGGTATTGTTCACTTACACTACATTTAATTATTCTGATATAGTGTTAAACAAATGTGCCCTGCGAGTTTCTCCGTTGTTTTTTTAGTTACTCACAAGAAATAAAATCTAGCAATGTTTCATTTTAATAATCCAGCCAAATCCTTATGTAGTAAGACGGTCAATACAGATAAAATGGAAAAATTTATTCAACACCCCTGAATGATATAGGACTGCCGTAGTTGTCTACTAATGGACAAATTCGCATAAATATGCAATTTGTAGGGAATAAACAAAACAACTACTTCCAGGGTTAGGTGATTAATGGGCCATAACGAGCATGAGCAATCATAAAGTTCTTTTGCAGTTAATTTACTATTACTCAGGCATTTCATTTTTCTAACTACCCTCCCGCAATGAAATTGTTTAAACTCAGAAAAGACGTAACATCTTATGTAATTGGCTGAGCTTTAACGAACCTTATTTCTCTTTGGGGGCTGGAAAAATTTCATCTCTGTCTCTTTCGTCGGTCCGTCATTATAATATGAAAAGAGAACTGTCCCTACATGAACTTACAACATTGGCCACCATGTTGCTTCACGTATATAAGACGCACATAATGATAGATTATCATTTCATTTTTACTCCGTTGGTTTTGGCATGCAGTTTTATTATTCCCCCTTTTATGGATAGTCGTTAATTGAAACAGAAATATATTAAATAAAATAATATTTAGCAAAAAATGGAATAAACATTTAAGAGACTAGCTAAAACCAAACTATTAAGAAATTATAATCTGACTTATCACAATATTGCAATTTCAAAATTATTGTAGCAAAAAATTTTCTGGTTGCCCAATATCCTTTTAAATTGAATGATTTTTAAAGTTTATAAGTTATCATTAATACAAACCCCCTATTTTTAAAACAATAATCTGAATATAAAGACTTACTACGCTATAGCAATAAAGATTTCTAAATATATTCAAATATATTATGGCAAGTAAATTTCATTTCTATAATTCTTGTACATTTTTTACAGTGCGGAAATTTTCATCCTATACCTATTTTTCGAATTACTTTTGATCTATCTATCTGAAAGACGTCTCGAGATAATAATGACATTAAGTAAATTCCTTGAATATTTTTGCAGCGAAGACTGTTACACATACTGGTGTGGTGTCATTTTACCATCGATATATTTTTATACGATAATTTAACACTACTCAGAGATAAAATGATAATTTTCAGGATGTTATCATATATCGAGATTTCGCTACGGACATTTTCCATTCGAGAGTGCTCCATCTAACTATAAAAACGATCAATTCGAAGTAAAGGGACTTACTTTATAGAGTTATTTTTTAAAATGCATTTATAAAAAAATACATTTTGTTTAATTATGATACAGAAGCGTCTCTTCTACATCACCGCCTATGAAAGTATTATTATGAGTAAATATAATCTTAATTATATGCAAGTCTAGGAGTAACCACATTAACGTTCTATTCTGCACTATCATGCAGGACTGTGAGGAAACACAAATATTATACTAATGTTATCAGTTTTCATTTACTTTAAACTTTTTTATTTTGATCAATGTATGCCAGTTTAGTACAATGTATTTTAAAATTTTTCTCGTTGCTATCTTAGAGTACATAATAGAACCCTCATCTTTAAGTCGTTCCATTTGGTGATCTGTTACAATTAATTTTATTCATTATTTAGTTAGTAATAATATTATAAATTTTGACGAGATAATTGAAATATAGTCTTCACAAGTAATGCATTACTTTTGCATTACACAACCTAAAAATTAAGCTGCTAATTTACTATTCCTAAGTCATATAATTTAATTCCTGATACAGAGTAAATGATCTATAGACAAAAATAATATTTATTGCATGTCACTTTTTTAAAATAAATTAGGCTTACTTGCCGTTTTTTCGTTTGTGCTACGTTAAATGAAAATATGAAAAGATCTTTTAATCAAGTCTAGCTCCACTTTTGTAAAGGTACGTCTATGTTTATCACTTTTAACCCATGTCCTAAAGGATATTTATCATACTCTTTATTTTTGTACAAATCCTTGTGGTTCATATCTATAGTGTATCCTTGCAAAAGAGTCCGCCATCCTCGAATACTTAAGTAATCGATTGGCAGCATTTAGCATGGATAAACACTTATTAATTCCTCTATAAATTCAAAATCCTTATAATCAAACTTCATGTTGCCAAATCTTATAGTGGAAACAAAATAGTAAGATTATGTAACTGTGTAAACAGCAGATTTACAAACTTCACGCGATAGGAGAGTCACGTTACCGAACCTATAACAGTGGGGGGTAGGGGGGTTGTTGATATGGCATCCGGAACGCATGGATGTGATTAAAAATAATATTACTCTTGCAATGGATTGAAGCCGTGATATTCTTTGAGGGTATACCTAGTGTTGTCAGGAACAGGATAATGTATGTATTGCGACTGTCGATTTATTATTTGCGGCGGTTAGAACTTTTTTTAATTTTTTTTATTGCGTATATCCCGGACTAAGGATTATAAGTCCATGCGATATCTCCAGAAAATTAGAACTGCTTGTAGACTTGAAAAATTATGCCAAGAAATACCTTGTTAGGTTTACGTGTCACATAATGGTATTTTAATTGAAACGTCTAGCTAATAGTCTTCAACATTTATCTTGTTGTGTAACCCATAGTTCCAACCACCAATTAGCCAGAGTTAAATAAATTTTTTATAAATGAACTCAAATCTAAACTCATAACAAAGTTTAACATTTGACGTATTAACACAATTGTTTTTTTTATTGCGTATCTATCTGACTACGATTATAAGGTCCATTGCGATATCTCGGGTTGGAGGAAAATGAACTGACATGTAGGGACTTGAAATTATGCAAGAACATTACATTGTTTGGTTTACGTGTCACATCATGGATTTTCATGAACGTTAGCTAATAGTCTTACATATATCTTGTTGTAAACCATAGTTCCGAACTCACCAAATGCCAGAGTTCTATATTTGTATAATGAACTCATTAATTCATAACAAAGTTTTACCATTTGGGGGGGGGACGTATTAACACAAGTGAAGGTGCTAACGAAAGAACTAGGCTAAGTCCATTTTTCTCAATATTTGATTTTTTTGGCTTATATGTTGGTTCTACCTGTTGCGGCTTATGTAGCATGTGCTAGTTTGGGAAATATACAAGCTCACAGTCCGAGGAAAAACAACATTAATAAAAAAACACCAATGGGAAAGTATAAGCTCAGTCCATCCATGTATTGGAAAGACTGGCTCAGTCCCATAGTGCTTGTGTCTGCCACTACGCGCACCCACCTGACTTCTTTACACTTGAATATATCTGATTTATTGTGAAATTAATGGTGTTATAGAGTGGTTGGGTTTTCAATGCTTAGTTGTGGTTTAGTATCTTATTTTCTTAATATTACGTGCTATTCTTTTTAGATAAACTTATGGAAGGTGGACATTCACTCTGATGGTTCTCCAATGAAGCTTGAAACTTGAAGAAAAGGCAAAGGTATGGTAGGATGTCAGAGGTAAGAAAGAAAACTTTTACCTATCTTCACATACTATGGGTGAAGATTGCCCACATGTACCTTGAAGTGCTTTGAGCACATAGTCCAGAGGCGTAGAATAGTATTTTACAGGATTTATTTACTAAACTCTGTTGAAATGACAAAATAGTTACTGTTGTTGGCCCTAATTTTTCAGTCTTGCCCATTCATGTTAGACGGCCTAGAAATGCCAGAAAATGCCCGACAAAACCAATGCCTCCTACAAATATAGTACGTAAGGGGTGAATATTTATAATTGGCAACTGTTGAGGGATTACAGTATTTGTCGCAAAGCTTTCATTGCTCTTCCAATTGGCATAACTTAAAGGCAAATTGGAGTATTTAGCGTCTAGTTTGAGGTCAAGTGGTCAATTCCCCTTTAGATATACGGCGGTAAACCCGATACATAGGCCTTGGAGGCTTCTGACGTTAAAAAACAAAATTAGAAATTTCATCAAAGGCCCTACCACTTGCATCTTTTTCCAGACGAGGCAGTCATCTTTGGATTAAATGACTCTATAGAAAATTATCTTTCTGAAGAAGCTGAATACAACAAAGATGTATAATTTATTTAAAGATGCATATCCCATCAGTTAATGTTTTGTACCAGAGTTACAGGAAATCTTTCAAGTGAATTCAACATATCTTTCGGGATAACCTCGCACAGCGACACGTGCAGGTTACTTGTGATGAATTTTCACGCCAAAGTTATGGTATAGACAATGAAATAAAAAAAACATAACTGACAAAACAATTGTTTGACAAAAATTAATAAAATGAATCGAACGTTTACATGTGAACAAACCAAGTCCATAAAAGAATAAAAGCAATGCAGAATTCTATAACAAGAAAAAAGATGCAAAGAGTTTAGCTAAGGAATCATGCTGATTATGAAGCTATTGCTTTTGATTTGGCTCAAAAAAACCTGTCTTGGCCCCAACATCCCTACTAATCGATGTGTTAACTTTAAAAGGCATTTGTCTGTTTACAACTTCACAAAACGTTCATTTATTTGCAAGTTGAAATAAGCTGTCTTTTTCATCTAACCAGAATGGTTTTTCTGGAAAAAAAAGGACGCGAATGACGTATGTTCAAATGCTTCACCAAATTTGTTTACGATGAATTGGACGAAAGAGTTTAAGGAAACCTGTGTGTTCTGTGATGGATGTTCAGAATACAGACACAAAAATTCTACATATTGGTACGTTTTTTCCTCAATTTAGTTCATACTGAGCGGGACGCTTTGAATCTTAATAACAGCAAGTTTTCCTCGTGAGAGGACAAAGTTACCTTGAGACTGACAAAAACTTAGGGTTAATCGCAACCAAAAAAACTCGTTTACTGAGCTTCCCACATGAACTGCGATCGAGGTATTTGAAACAGCTCGGACAAAAATCCGTCACCCTTTAAATCGTGCACGAAGCCACCGATTGATTAATTTCGTTCAATTGGACTGCCACACTCTAGCATACCGTTTTTACACAGAAAAAGTGTCCCTTTGCTACCCGACCTGTCAGTAGAAATGTATTTGAAAATAATATCTCAAGAAGAAGTTTAAGTTCAGAAAACCAAGTTTTCAAAGGTGCTTTTGAACTTGCATCCATTACCACAATGGTATCTGCCACACCACATGTGAAATAATGAGGGACGAATTCAAACCTACCATAAAACTTATTCATATGACAGGTAAGCAATATTATTTCCTACTAGGGGACACAACTTTTTAAAATATCATATAATTGGTTGTATAACTTAGTTTATTATACTTTCAATCACATTTGAATGTCATTAATGTGTAATACCTCATTTAGCACGCTGGTGGTGTAGCTACCTAACTCTACAATCGAAGTAACTCCTCCTTTATTCGTTTAGAACTTATAGTTTTAGGTTAATGACATAACAATACCATGTTTTTTGTTGTTCTAGGTCTTCTACCGATTCCATTGGGCCAAGTACCAAAGATTTGCAAGCCTTGAAAAAATCTCTGTGGGCCCACAAGCTCAAGAATACTATGGAAGTTGCCTCATGAATAATCTGGCACATTCAAACTTAGATTGCCTAAGTGAGTTTATTTGTATCTTTATTTCATTTGAATAAAAACCATAAAATTTCTATAGTATATGTGGCTTTAAAGGCCACACTATAAAATAGAAATTTATGTTTTTATTCAAATGAAATAAAGAGATACAAGGTAAACTCTATCTTAGGCAATCTTAGTTTGATGTCCAGATTATTCATGAGGCAAACTTCCATAGTATTCTTGAGCTTGTGGGCCAACAGAATTTTTTCAAGGCTTGCAAATCTTGGTACTTGGCCAATGGAATCGGTAGAAGACCGTAGAACAACAAAAAACATGTATTTTATGTCATTAACCTAAAACTATAAGTTATAAACTGAATAAGGAGGTTACGTCAGTGTAGATATTAGGTAGGCTACAACCACCAGGTGCTAAATGAGTAAGTATTACTTTAATTGACATTCTAAAATGTATTGAAAGTATAATAAACTAAGTTATACAACCTTATATAATAGTTTAAAATTGTGTCTAGTGGAAATTTCTATTTGCTTACCTTCATATGAAAAGTTTGGTAGTTGAATTCTCCCTCTATTTTTTCCATGTGGTGGCAGATCCATTGTGGGTAATGGATGCAAGTTCAAAAGCACCATTAAAACTTGTTCTGAACTTAACTTCCTTCTTGAGATTTATTTCAAAATACAATTTCTCTGACAGGGCGGGTAGCAAAGGGACACTTTTTCTTGTAAAAACGGTGCTAAGTGTGCAGTCCATTGACGAAATGTAATCAATCGTGGCTTCTTCGTGCACGATAAAGGGTGACGGATTTGTCCCGAGCTGTTTCAAATACCTCGATCCAGTCATGTGGAAGCTCAGTACGAGTTTTTTGGTTGATTAACCCTAAGTTTTTTGTCAGTCTCAAGGTAACTATGTCTCTCTCACTGGAAAACTTGCTGTTATTAAGTCAAAAGCGTCGCTCAGTATGAACTAAATTGTGGAACAAAAAACGTACCAATGTATAATTTTTTGTTCTGTTCTGAACATCCATCACAGAACACTTCCTGTTTCCTTACTCTTTCGTTCCAATTCATCGTAAACAAATTTGTGAAGCATTGAACATATACGTCATCGCTTCCTTTTTTTCCTGAAACATTCTGGGTAGATGAAAAAGACGCTTTTTCTACTTGCTAATATATGAACGTTGAAGCGTTGTAAACAGACCAATTGCCCCTTATATAGTACACCTATCGTTAGTAGGGATGTTGGGCAAAGACAGGTTTTTTGCCAAAATCAAAAAGCAATAGCTTCATAATCTGCATGAGTCTTACTAAACTCTTTAGCATCTTTTTTTTTCTTGTTATAGAATGCGCTTGCTTTTCTTTTATGGACTTGGTTTTCAACATGTAAAACGTTCGATTTCTTTATTAATTTTTGTCAAACAATTTTTGTCAGTTATGTGTTTTTTTTCATTTTCTAATACCTTAACTTTGGCTGAAAATTCATCACAAGTACTGCACGTGTCTGTGCGAGGATATCCGAAAGATATGTTGAATTCACTTGAAAAGATTTCTCTGTAACACTGGTAAAAAACTTTAACTGATGGGTATGCTTCTTTAAATAAATTATACATCTTTGTTTGTATTCAGCTCTTCAGAAAGATAAGTTTTCTTTGAGTCTTTTAATCCATAGTGGACTGCCTCGTCTGGGAAAAAGATGCAATGTGGGCCTTGATGGAATTTCTAGTTACGTCTGAAAGCCTCCAAGGCCTATTATCGTGTTTACCCCGTTTATCTAAAGGGGATTGACCACTTGACCTCAAACTAGACACTAAATACTCAACTTTGCCTTTAGTTAATGCCATGAAAAGCAATGAAAGCTTTGCGACAAATTACAGTATCCTCAACAGTTCCATTAATATTCACCCTTACTCTATATTTGTAGGAGGCATTGTTTTGTCGGGCATTTTCTGCATTTCTTAGGCCGTCTACGTTGAATGGGCAAGACTGAAATTAGGCCACACAAGTAACTATTTTGCATGTCAACAGAGTTTAGTAAAATTAAATTCCTTTAAAATACTATTTCTAGTCGCCTCTGGGACTTTCTCAAAGCACTTCAAGGTACATTGGCAATCTTCACCCATAGTATGTGAAGATAGGTTAAGTTTCTTTCTTACCTCTGACATCCTACCATACCTTTTCCTTTTCTTCGAAGTTTCAAGCTTCATTGGAGAACCATCAGAGGGAATGTCACCTTCCATAGTTATTAAAAAATAGCACGTAATATTAATGATAAATTAGATACTAAACTCACTAAGCATTGAAAACCACCACTCTATAACACCATTATTTCACATTAATTCAGTATTCAAGTGTAAAGAAGTCAGGTGGTGCGCGTAGTGGCAGACACAAGCACTATGGACTGAGCCTGTTCTTTCCAATACTGGATGGACTGAGCTTATTCTTTCCCTTTGGTGTTTTTTTTAATTGTTGTTTTTCTCGGGACTGAGCTTGATATTTCCCAAACTAGCACATGCTACATATGCCGCAACAGGAGTACCAACATATAAGCCAAAAAAAATCAAAATTGAGAAAAATGGACTTAGCCTGTTCTTTCCGTTAGCCCTTCACTTGTGTTAATACGTCAAATGTTAAAACTTTGTTATGAGTTTATTGAGTTCATTTATACAAATATTTACTCTGCTATTTGGTGGTTGGAACTATGGTTACACACAAGATATATGTAAGACTATTAGCTAACGTTCAATGAAAATCCATGATGTGGACACGTAAACCAAACAAGGTATTTCTTGCATAATTTCAAGTCTACATGTCAGTTCATTTTCGAGATATCGCATGGACTTATAATCTTAGTCAGATATACGCAATAAAAAAAAACACTTGTGTTAATACGTCAAATGTTAAACTTTGTTATGAGTTTTATTGAGTTCATTTATAAAAATATTTACTCTGCTATTTGGTGGTTGGAACTATGGTTACACACAAGATATATGTAAGACTATTAGCTAACGTTCAATGAAAATCCATGATGTGACACGTAAACCAAACAAGGTATTTCTTGCATAATTTCAAGTCTACATGTCAGTTCATTTTCGAGATATTCGCATGGACCTTATAATCTTAGTCAGATATACGCAATAAAAAAAATTAAAAAAATTCTAACCGCCCTAATAATAAATCTCAGCCAATACATACATTCCTGGTTCCTGACAACACTAGGATCCCTCAAAGAATATCACGGCTTCAATCCATTGCAATTAAGTTATGTTTTATCACATCCATTGGCGGCGGATGCATATCACACCTACCCCCACTGTTATAGGTTCGGTACGTGGACTCCTATCGCAGTGAAGTTGTTAATCTGCTTTTACACAGTTACAGATTTTTACTATTTGTGTTCCACTATAAAGATTTGGCAACATGAAAGTTTGATTATAAGGATTTTGAATTTTATAGAGGAATTAATAATTTTATCCATGCTATGCTGCTCGATTTCTTAATATTCGAGGATGCGGACTCTTTTCAAGGATTACACTATGGAATGAACACAAGATTTGTACAAAAATAAAGAGTATGATAAATTCTTGAGGGACAGGGTTAAAAGATAAACATAGGACGTACCTTTACAAAGTGGAGCTAACTGATTAAAAGTCTTTCATATTTTCATTTAACGTAGCACAAACGAAAAAACGGCCAAGTAAGCCTAATTTTATTTTAAAAAAGTGAAGCATGCAATAAATATTATTTTTTGTCTATAGATCATTTACTCTTGTTATCCAGGAATAAATTATTATGACTTAGGAATAGTAAATTAGTAGGCTTAATTTTAGGTTGTGTAATGCAAAGTAATGCATTACTTGTGAGACTATATTCAATTATCTCTCAAAATTTATAATATTATTACTATACTAAATAATGAATAAAAAATTAATTGTAACAATCACCAAATGGAACGCTTAAAGATGAGTTCTATTATGTAACTAAGATAGCAACGAGAAAATTTAAAATACATTTGTACTAAACTGGCATACATTGATTAAAATAAAAAAGTTTAAAGTAAATGAAAACGATAACAGTTAGTTATAAGATTTGAGTTCCTCACAGTCTTGCATTGTGCAGAATAGACGTTAGATGTGGTTACTCCTAACTTGCAATATAAATAAATTATATTAATCATAATAATACTTTCATAGGCGGTGATTGTAGAAGATACCTTCTGTTATCATAATTAAACAAAAATGTATATTTTTATAAATTGCATATTAAAATAAACTCTATAAAGTACGTCCTTTACTTCTATTTTCGTATAGTAGATGGAGCACTCTCGAATGGAAATGCCGTAGCGAATCTCGATTATGTAACAACCTGAATTATTCATTTATCTCTGAGTAGTGTTAAATTATCGTATATATATCGAGGTAAAATGACACCACACCAGTATTGTAACAGTCTTCGCTGCCAATTTCAAGGAATGTACTTAATGTCATTATATTCTCGAGAACGTCTTTCAGATAGATAGATCAAAAGTAATTCGAAAAATAGGTTAGGATAAAGTTTTACCGCACTGTATAAAATGTAAATTATAGAAATGAATTTACTTCCATAATATATTTAAATATATAAAATCTTTATTGCTATATCGTAGTAAAGTCATATATTCAGATTATTGTTTTAAAAATGGGTTGTATTAATGGTTAAATTATAAACTTTTAAAATCAGTTCAATTTAAAAGGATATTGCACAGGAATATTTATTGCTACATGAATTTTGAAATTGCAATTAATTGTGATATGTCAGTTAGAATTTCTTAATAGTTTATTCATTTTTTCTAAATATTATTTTTATTATAATATATTTTCTGTTTCTATAAAACGGACTATCCATAAAAAAAAATATAAAAACTCTGCCAAAACCAACGGAGTTAAAATGTTAATATAATCTAACTTTGTGCGTCTTATATAATTGAAGCTTAATGTGCAATTTGAGTTCATGTAGGACAGTTCCTTTTCATATTATTATGCGACCGACGAAAAGACAGAGAATGAAATTTTTCCAGCCCCAAGAGTTAATAAGGTTCGTTAAAGCTCAGCCAATTACATAAGATGTTACGTCCTTTCTGAGTTAAACTAGGTCATTGGTGAGGTAGTTAGAATATAATGATATGAGTAAGAGTAATTTAACTGCAAAAAACTTTTGGATTGCTCATGCTCGTTTTATGGCATTAATCACCTAACTGGAATATTGTTTTGTTTATTCTAAAAATTGCATATTTATGCGAAATTTGTCATTAGTAGACACTTACGCAGTCTATATCTTCAGGGGTTGGAATAAATTCCATTTTATCTGTATGACCGTCTTACTACATAGGATTTGGCTGATATTTAATGAAACATTGCTAGGTTTTTTCTTGTGAGTAACTATAATAACAACGAGAAACTCGCAGGCAATTTTGTTTAACACTATATCAGAATAATTTAAATGTAGTGTAATGATACAAAATACCTTTTTTATAACAAGTAGCGTTTACATGCTACATTTTTTTAGTAAATGAGAAAAACATTGAATAATAATGTGGTAATGCCAAATTAATGTTTAAGTTCTCTTTCTTAGATGTTTAAGATGTACGAAATCGTATTATAAATAAGAACTGTGTATCACTTGGACTATTTCAAACTAACTATAACTTCGAGTATGCATAAGCAATCACATGATAACAACAACTCATAAAAAGAGCAATACAATGTATACACTCGCCATTGATTTTTGAATGAGCAGCAGTTAAATGAATTAACACGTATCAAACACTTCATACAGGAATTTACAGTTATTACCATACAGTGAAGCCGATATCAGTAGAGCCACAAGCCATCGAAACATTCGGTAACTTAAACGACTTTAGAGTGGTGCATCCCCGTAAATACATTTATTACATCATGGTTTGTGTGGGCACTGTAAATTAACGGATTGAGGGGTTTTGGTTCATACCGAATTATTCGACAATGTACATTTATACTTGTATAAAAGCGGTTATCTATACCATATGTTACAATATTGAAATAGCTTTAATAGTTTAATTTGCATAATTACATAAGTTGACTGTGCTAATTATACAATAAACATGTGGATGTTAGTTTAAACCAAATAAGTTCAAGAATTATGCCATAAACTAATATTGAGTAATATATGGCAAAGAGTAATATTGAGTGCTGTTATTGAATGAATGGGAATATATAGACGTCCTATATAACCAAGATAAAATATTTCAATACCATTTGAAATTTTTCAGAATGTGTCCATTGAAACGTAAATTTTCAAAAAATAACAAAAGTTTTTTTATCCAATAGTAAAATTAGGACTATGCTACCGTTATATATATATATATATATATATATATATATATATATATATATATATATATATTAGTCTTTAAAATAATGTAAATTAGTATATATTATATATATATAAATATAATTATATATAAAACAAAATAAAAAACAAATAAACTGTTGATTTCAGTTCATATATGACTTTTATAATGGTACAATTAAAAGAGTTCTCGGTAAAAGAATAAATATAGATCATGTAACAAAAGGAAAATGCAAAACCTCTTATATGTTGGTAAATCAAACTCGTTTAAAAATATCGATGATATATTTTAAAATTTAAAAATTACTCAGGATACAAATCTAGTGGTAACCAAATAACGATATATATTTGGATAAAATAATGCTCCAGCGCAATATCAGATAGAATAAGTAATTAAGAAAAAAATAAAAACTACAAATACAAATATTTTCTAAACAGGAGATGAGGCATTTGTTAAAGATGCAAATTTGACAATCAAAATGTGCACAAGGTTTGCCAGCAATTTATAATAAGTAAATTTAATAACGGTCATGATATAATCAGTAACTGTAATATAGGCAGAAGGAAATTTTAATTAAATTTTATAATTTTTTTATATTCTATTGTATCCTTCAGATTAAAAAGGATTAGTACCAATAAGCTGGCCCACTTAAGCTATAAAATAAGAGCCCCTTTGTTTCCGTAAAGTTAATATAATAATAAGGGCAAACTCACTATATAATCCACAGCGGCAAGAGGCAAGATTACATTTGAATAACAAAGCAGTTGAGGCGTTCTAACCTGAAATATGGAGCAAGTCCACCTTCTAGTACAATGTGTGCTTGATAATGGTTGCATTATTACCTTTATTTTTGTTAAAGTGTATTTAGAGCATCCCAATATAAAGAGACAGTTATATTATCATAACACCAGTCATTCAATGTTATTTTTGTACAAGCAATAAATAGTTAGTAAATTGAATAATGTGAAAATTTTTTATAAGACGTATGTAAGCAAGGGCAGCTTTGTATAGTATATTCCTGAATAAATGAATTATTTGAAATCAACCATTGTGATTTTTAAAAATCTTTAATCTAGACTTATCATAATTTTCATTACAATAAAATTCTTGTATTTAAGATTTTAGAAATTGTTTTCTACATTGCTTTTCTTGTAATCCCTATTGTGCCCTTATTTGTTGGACAGAGGAAGTAATCACGCTTATAACACATACTTCTTACATGTAATTTATCGATAAAGTCTATAGGAGAAAGTGTTACGTTATATCGCGTTAGTAACTTTTTATGTTATGGATTTTTAATCAACACCGTAAGGGAATTATGATAACATTTAGCCTCTCAATTTCACATCGATTCTTCAACAAAACTTCATTGAAGAAGGTATTGAGTGAATCATATTTTAATAACGTGTTCGTAATAATATCCTGCAACACAATGATAAGATGACAATATCGGGTGTAGCTCCCAGTTCTATTTCCTCTTACGAGCAGGCATCTGAGATCTGATGCTGTTGCAGACTTGAATCCTGAAATCTGAATGTCATGTTCGTCTGAAGGGATCCAAAAGCAGGTCGACGATGAAGAAAGAAGAAACTCAAAACGAAATCCCCAGCATCACTTCAACACCCTGATTACACTCTCTTCGTTCTTCTTCGCTGACTGTTTTTGGATCCCTTCAGACGAACATGACTTCAGATTTCAGGAGTCAAATGTGCAACCGCATCATATCTCACATGCTGCTCGTAGGGGAGAGAACTGGAACTATAGCCAAAATTCGCCGCATTGAAGGAACTCGTCACACAATAGCTGCATTATGTTACGGATAAGATATTATCGTTTCAACATATGCTTGTTTGAATAAAAACAAATTTTATGATACTAATAAAAAGCGGAAAAAAAGGGATTAAACACTGCACTATTACAATAACATTTTACAGATTAGAGTGGTTTGTAAAATTGTTAACAGACTTTGTTTTAGATTGTTTCCCTTTGCTACGTTTACACTGCGTATTAATATCCATAAAACATCTTTCTCTACAATACAGAACTCCGTTATTGACTCTTCTTAATTACAAAACTTGTGCTAAGCAACTCGATAATTTATAAAGCATTTATAATAGTAAGAATTAAATAATCGGTAGTGTTAAATCAATTATTATGTATATTAAATTCCTCTTCGGGTATATAAGTGATTTTATTGAAAGAAGCAAATGCTAAGAAAAAAAACAAGTACGCGTTGACAAAAAATATTTTTGTTGTCACAAAAAATGCAATTTATATTAGTAATAAAAAAGCCTAAAAATTAATTAACCTGGCGCTATACAAATACCGTTAAGCAGAATAGAGTGTCTTGCCAGATTTCTAACTTACTTTTTTCTAAATCTTAAGTTCATTTTTTCTATCTTATAAGTTACGTTTGCACTACGTATTCATATTCATAAAACATTCTTATTCTACATTAAAAGAACTCAGTATAAACCTATTATATAAGTAGCTGGACATTTTATAAGTATTTATAAATGTATTATTTAATAATCGGTAATATTATTTCAATTAAAAAATAATTTCTCTATTGTATAAGTGATTCTATTGAAAGAAGGAAATTTTATTAATATAACAAATATGCATTCATAATTTATAAAAAAATTTAAAAGTACATATATTTGAATAAAAAAAAACTTTTATAATTCTATAAAATCATAAGAATACAATCCATATAAAAAATACAGGAGAGCATAATATTTTTACTACAAACCTCATGAATAGTTATGCTCCATATTATTTTCTGTTGACTAGACTAATTCATCAGAGAATAATTCCACAGCAGCATGACAACTGACCCACCCACCGAGGTCTGTAAATGTAGCACAGAGCAGTAATTATGTGCTGCTGGCATTCAGACCACAGTGAGCGCAATTGCTGGTTTGATCAAGAAAACTAATCAAATTCCCGAAACAGTTTGTTTATTGGGTTTGATTGAGCATAATTAATGATGACTAGAGTGTTGGACTACTAATCATTGACAGGTCATCTGCTCAATCCTGCTAATGACATACCATTGAAGCGTTTGATTGTTCCATTGCTTAAACTGTCTTTTATTGTGTAACTCTATAAAGACAAATTGAAATTGTTTGTTTTTGTGTTGTATAAGTCATTAATTTAGATCAAGTTGCGTTTCATGAAAAAATTATTACACAAAATGTATTTAATGGTTTAATTGTAAATGTTATTTTAAATGATAATTCATTGCATTAAGTCACTTCACCAAAAAACAGTAATATATTTGCAGCCTTCAAATATTTAGGTAAACAAAATAATACCTTTAGGCTAGACCTCGTGTCATGTAACACGGGGTTTTGCTAGTGATGTAACGAGAATCTGTACAAGAAACCTATACCACCAAGTACCTGATGTTGTCTATGTAAAAATAAAATAAATTGGAATGTTTCATGTATTTTCTAGATTCGTTCTCAATATATATATTGAGTGGAGTATTATATTTCACGCAGCTAACCTATATCTCATGGAGGGACGGACCATTATCGAACTCGATGAAACGTTAAAGAAAATGTTAATTCCACTGCTGATATGCTTCTTACAATATATTTCCAAGTTACAGGTATACGTATGAAAAGACCATTATGTTTTTTCATCATTGATATCCTCGTTGTAGGGGCATAGACTTTCGTTGATGGTATTCCTAGTAGTAATGTTTTGTTTTACATTTTATATAATTAAAGTTTAACTATTTATACGTGGAGTTTACGTTATTTATATACGTTATTCTCGACATAAATTTATTTCCAGAATTCGACAGAATTCCACTCCGAAGACTCCCTTTGAAGCAGTCAACCAGAACTATGGTAAATTAAATTTCGCTGGTCTGTTCTTTTGAATTAATATATCAATTCCAGCTGTAAATATTCTAAAATATTTAAAAAATGCTAGTATAAATTTAAAGACTGAGGTATAATGCAGTTAGTGTTCTTTAATAGAAGAAGCTTCTCTGATCTATAAAATTTTTTTGATCGGAAAAAACAAAACAAAAACATCTGTGGATAAAACATACTAAGTATACTAAAAGAACTAAGTATACTGTAATGGCTATAATTATGAACTTTTTGACGAATTGTATTCATGTGGCAACTAGGCAAACTCAGCAGTGGCGACGGAAATAAAATTCCCTCGAACCACCAGTAGTCGTACACGTCTAACGCCTACTAAAGTGTATGGAAAGCGGCGGATAAATGGTAGCAATGCAGATAAGAGACAATATAGTCTAACTTTGAACATTTCAAGATTGTTATTAAAGAAGTTGCTTTTTGCTAAAAGTAGGCTTCTCAGAGCAGTGTATGTATATATACATATTGATAGAGGGAAAATCAGAAAATTCAGTACCATAGGTAGTTAAAAAACATATACGGCCATTTTATCAGCGAAAAAAGTCTTGTAGGGCGTTTTTATTTCACCCAGGAAGTGTAAGGTTACAGGGGGTTTAAAATAACAAGAGCTTATTTCCTTAAGAGGGTTGCTTTAATCATGAGAACAAATCGGATTGGTTCGCTAAAAGGTTGTTTAACGGGTAATTAACGTAACTGGGAAAATAATACCTTACCATTGTCTGGAGTAGAATTACATCAGAGGTCAATCAAATATGCTTATCGGATTCTCCACCCTTATACAAAAATTTTGCATACATTACCATTTTGACTACAGTGTTAATTTCATAAGGTTGTATAAAAAAACGAAAATACATGGTCAAATAACTATTCGCAAATTTCCTTGCAACCGGGTGACCTTGACATTAGTAGATAGGGAAAGAAGAAGTTCTGAAAGAGATTTGAATATAAATGACTATTTGATTAAATACATTTAAAACTGAACTGACCCTAACTACTAATGTCACTTTGCTAACGCTCAGAAAAGGCTTGTACATCCACAGACATTAAACTCTATCTTGAAAATGTCTCAGTAAATTTCTATGCGAAAGATTATGACCATAAGTCATAGCTCCTGTGTTGTGTTGTTTCTGTTACAATTATTTTATTTTTTTATTTACCGAAGTATTGTTATAGATTAGCTTTATTATATGTATTTTGTACTTGATAGTATTAGATCACAATTTCATTGTGTAAGAAAGTCTGTAAGCAATAATAAATTGTATAAAATAAATTTACCGATGTATCTAGATAACTAATGACTTTCAAAACAAATACGATGTGAAAGAAAATGCCTGGCATTAGAGGTTTTTAATAAATTAATCCAAAAAGATCTAATGGATTATCTCTTTTTAGAATATTAGCGAGATGGCGAGTAGACAGTAAAATGCATTTCTCACATACATTACAATTCATATAATTAATGTGTGTCTTAGTTATAAAAGTTATTATTCTTTGCAATTTATGTACAGTCAGAAACACATAAGCATTATCTATGTACATTCTAGAAACTCTATTTTAGTAAAAGAATTTTAGTACAATTATAAAAAGTATATAGTTGAAGTGTTTGCTTTCAAATTTATATCAACAATGTAAGTATTTGTATTAAACATCAAGATCCAAGGATAGACAAACGTATTAATAACGCTTTTAATTATAGACGTAAACATATTAAAAAATATACAGAATTAAAGTTTTTAATCCAATATAGTAATATTCCTTTGTACAAGATACACTACATATATAACTAGATAGGTTAATGAAATTTTAAAGTATCATATGAACACAGCAGGCACTAAGGTACTTTGTGATAGTGTAATGTTCTCTGGTGTGTATCAGTGTGCAAATAAATTCAGAGTGTGGCACAGCAAAGCCTTTGCAGAACCTGACGGAGCGTAACTCTGCTTTGTCTGCACGTCTCGTTAGACATCGGCCAAACATCGTTTTTGCTGTCTGCATTGACGACATCGTTACTACTCTACAGTGAGTTGGTGTAGAATCTCTGGTATTATCCGATTTTATTTTATATTTTCTGATTTATTTGTGTAGCAATAACTATTTTATTTTTAAAAGATTTTACATTTAACTCGTGGGGTACAGTTTTCAATTCGATACGTACAATCCTTAAGTTTACAGGATGTGTATATCGCACTGTGAAAATAAAATTCTTAAAACCTTACTACATTTAAGTTACCATTTTTGTGTCTTACCGCGTTTTATATAAACTATTCCTGCACAATAAGTCACTATAAAAACACTTCTATAATTGGGCAAAATTATCACATTTTTAAATCGCTTACCATTAGCTAATTGCCTCAATACTGCTGATGATTCCCTGTTCAGTTTCGTAGTATATGAAAACTGTTTTTGATAGACCTAAAATCTAGAAGCCTAAATTGTTTTCAGACTGTTTTTATCTTGTCGGGGGTGAATTTAAGTCAAAGGTTTTCAGTGACCAGCGCACAACAGCTTTAAGATTTTATGAAGCTCAATAGGAAGGCTTTAGGAGTAATTAAAGTTCAGCAATGTTCGTTTCCCTTCCCACCTAGAATATTCTCCCTTATTCGCGTATTGAGCACTTTTTTCTATATTTATTTTGTTTTTTCTCATCGCCATCCTAGTTACCCATAAGACCAATGCAAAAGTTTTCCCCTAAAGTTATTCCGTTTTCTATGATGTGACACGCTCTATAATGAAAATCATTTTAATTGGGTTTATGATATCTCGAAAGGAAGTAACCTTTATACTTGAAATTGTTCATGAAATTTTTATTTATAGATGGGAACATTGTGGTAGATGATGGGATTTAGCTGATCGCTAAGGAATAAATAATTTTACATCGTTATTATCCTAATTGAACATAATGGCGACGGGAAAAATTCAAATTAAATAAGTATTAAAAACTGGCTGCAATAATAACGAGGTTTAAAAAAATTCATTTTTATACATAGATTTAAATAAAAATAACGCAGTGGAAAGTAAACGTAACATTTTGGTAACAGAATTTTATTTTATTACACTGTTGTTTAGGGTTAATTGTAAGACAGAGCATTATTTCTATAAATTCGCCCGTTTGTGCGTTTCAAATATGATGCAAATAAAGTCATTTGATTATTTGTTATAAATTATTGTAGTAAATTTGCTAGTTCAACGAAACGTTTGTATGCATCTTCAGCGAAACCTGTTTACGCAACACGTGGTGGGGAATCCTTCTACCTTGTATCATATTGTACCATATTTATAGTCAGAATATATAATAAGAAAATTATTGATAGGATAAATTATTGACTGACAAAAATTACTAGCTTCATTTGGTGAACTACTTTTTGTAAATAAATGTTTATTGTAATTTTATTAGGCTTAGTACCCTTTATAGACATTTTATTAACGTATGTGTGTGTGTGTGTGTTTTATTGACATACAAGTGTTTCGGTTTCTTAACCACCTTCAGTGTACATTTACCTCTAAATAAATAAATAATAAACAATTAAATATACACATGTGGATCTTTTAAGCATATGTTAAATTTAAATGACACAGTTGTAATTTTTGATTAGTAATGTGTATTTATTTTATTTTTTATTGGGTTTATCCTTTTTTTCAGATTACTATTTAAAATGTTATGGGGAACTTTATTATAATTTAGGTAGATGTTTTATTCTTCTTTTATGTTAACTTTTTCTCTTTTCCTTTCGATATCTAAGATTTCCATTATTTGTTTAGTTATGTTCATTTTCCAATAAGTGTTCAGCAAAATTTGATTTTATTGAAGACATGTTATTTGTTTTCAAAGCTTGTATGTGTTTTTAAATCTTTTATTAAAATTTCTACCAGTTCCCTAATGTTTGAAAAAAATAAAACAGTAAATACAGATTACTAATCAAAAATTACAACTTCGTCATTTAAATTTAACATATGTTTAAAAGGTCCACATGTGTATATTTCATTGTTTATTATTTATTTATTTAGAGGTTAATGTACACTGAAGATGGATAAAAACCGAAACACGTGTATGTCAATAATGACATTTTTAAAGTGTTTTAGTTACTTTTTCATTACATTAATATATATATATATATATATATATATATATATATATATATATATATATATATATATTTATAGAGACTTACTTCTAATTCATATTATCACGGTAAAAAATACTAAGTATATTATAAGGAAGATTTTTCACTCTGAAATAGAAAGCTTTCGCATTAGAAACTAAGCTAAATGCAGTAGTAGAGATCAATTATGTAACAGGCTGAATTATTCATCTATCTCTGAGTGGTGTTGGCCTAGCGACTGTATTATCACGTAATATGAGACGTCATTTCCTATGAAATTATGCCATTTTGTGAGCTCAACTCTAATAGAAAACTCTTGCATTCTCACGATCATTTACATAACCAGTAGTTTACGTCAAATAGCAATGATTTTATTGTAATATAACGTGATCTTTAAAAACAGGATGTTAATGTTCAGAGTTTTTAGGGGCCTAAAAATATTCATTGTTGTATGTATGAGTGTCTGTCTATCTACCTAGTTTAAGGTGCCTCGAAATCAATACGCAGTTAACCAAGTACTTTTACTACTTAGAAACCTGGTTTTGTTTTACAAAAACACTATAGATTTCATCATTTAACAAATCAATTAATTTGTTCACTAAAATTTGTTATTCTTTATAAAATAATATACGTTTTATAAATAAAATAATATACGTTTTATAAAATATGATTCGTCCGTTATAATCTCCCAATTAAAAAATTTTTGAATCATAAGTAATTGTACTTCTAAGGAATTATAAATTTAAATACATGTTTTGGATATACGTAAACAAGTTCATTTTATGAACTAATGTATACAGAGTAGTTAAACATTAAATCATTCATTTATGTTGTTTGTTAACATTTATTAATTAAATGAATGAAATTAATACACGCGCAGTTAAATTATGAATTTACATAATTTACAAAAGTAAACACACACCAACATTACTGTAGTTACACTGAGATAGTAATTCTCGGGTATTAGTGGTCAGTGAAACCGATTTCAGTAGCCACAAGCCATCGAACCCCGCAGTTAGCGGCCATAGTGGTGCACTGGGTGTATATATTATCAAATAAAGGTTACATCTGGTATTGAATGTTACTAATTACGTGTTTTAGTTTATAATGAGCTTTTTCACAATGCAAATTTAAACATACATATATATAATTGCATAAACATTTAAGTAATTGTAATCATTCTAAGTTTAAAAATATGTTTTAGAAATTATTAGTAGGCCATACTAGTGAAGTTTGAACTTAAAAGGTAACTTAAAATTAAACGATGCATATGTATATAAGGCATTTAAAGAAAGTATTTGAGAGTATTAGTCCCATAAAATATAATTATCCATTACTTTCCAATAGCTTATAAGGTAAAAAATTTCGTTTGTCAATAATTATGTGCGTCTGATTTTTTAATCTGTTTTGCAATTCCAAAAGGAGCAGAAGTCTTAATAGACAATCAGACAAGAACAATAGATAACTACTATCACTATTACTGCGTGGGGATTCTAGCCCACTAAATCCACCAGCAAAAGCGATTGCTCTTTTTGTATAAGCTATTCTACGGAACCGCCATTAGGCATTACTTCTCAGGTGACGAACTAGCTATGCGCCCCTTCTGTTGGTCTGCTCTTCTACCACTATCTTCTTATTTCAGTCTCTTCATCACTATTACTGTGAAGTTGGATATAGCTTTCCAGTTAGGCTCTGAAGAAATAATTGTCCTCGGTGAGGTTGGCAGGACCTAACCTTCCCCCTACTATTTCTTGCAGCTCTCTTCTTTGAGCTTCACAAACTTGACAGTAGAAAAATATGTATTCTGCTGTCTCCGCTGCTTCTGCACAGGCAGGGCAAGTCAGTTTCGTATCCAAATGAGAATGGAAGAGATGCGCTCTGACGAAACCGTGTCCACTGAGCACTTGATTGAGATAGAATTCTACTTATCAATGCCCCTCTACTACTCCAGCTGTGGTCGTTGCTGATAAGTCGATAAGTACATCTACTATCAGCAGCTTCTTTAAATCTTTGCTGCCACGTGTTGATTGTTTAGTCTCGTTCCTCCTTCGATGCATCCTCATCGTTCTGATCTTGTTCTCTTTGTCCTCTAGATCATAGCCCTTTCATCGGCCATTAGCTCCATTGCAATGACGCTTCCTCTGCTAGCATTAATTTGGCCTCATATTATACCGTGCGATAGCCACAGACTACTCGCATTAATGTCCTTTGGTGCACCGAAACGTCCTTCCATGCGTAGCTCGTTTTATTCTCTGCTCTGAACCATATCGGTGCTCCATATAACAGACGAGTCCTCAAAATCCACCCAATAATTTCGTCGTTATTGTCCTGGGCCTCCTATCTTCGGCATTATCCCAGTTAAGCTCCAGCTACTCGAGCCGCTTGTTCAATAACTTCTTGAAGAAGTTCCTTGAAGCATAGTCTTCAATTCATACTCCCAGGTATTGAAAGGCTGGTGCAGGTGTTATATTTCCTCGTCTAGGTGCCTAAACTTAGGCTGCTGGTATTATATCACTCAGGTTACAGAAAAACAGTAGTAATAATTCGACCAACTTAAATTGTACAATAATAGGACATTGTTCTAGTAAAGTTAATATAATAATAAGGGCACACTCACTATGTAGTTCACGGTGGCAAGAGACAAGATTACATTTGAATATTAAAGCACTTGAGTTGTTCTAACCTGATATATGGAGGAAGTGCACCATCTAGCATGTGTGTGCTTAGTAATGGCTGCATAGTTTATTTATTTACGTAAACGTGTATTAGCATCATTCCAATGTAAACAGAAAGGAAAAATAATTAATTAATAAATCTAATCATTTCAATGCAATTTTAATATAAAAATAATCATACAAGCATATTGATTAACATTGCATAGTCAATATAAAAACCAAAAATATTGACTGATCACACATTTTGAGACAAGGAAATGCATTAAAGAATAAAATTCATGCAATAAAGTAAACTAAGGTTAATTAATATATATATATATATATTTATATATATATATATATATATATATATAATTGGTTTTATGTTTATTGATAAATGCATATATGTTAGATTTTTATGAGGTTAACTGGTAGAGAGGACTTGATAGTCCTAACACTGCCTACAATAAAAATATTTTTCATTTCATATAAATTAAAACAAATAACAAAAGTAACAAAAAAACTAAATAAAATTATGAGCTGTCTTATAAATTAGAAATTTTTTTATTGTATATATATATATTCATATTCCTCTTTATACGAATTACTCATTTCTCTTAACATCCATTCTGTGTCATTATTCAAATGATGCGTCAGGCAAAACTTCAAAATACATTAATCTTGCGTCCTTCCATCGGCATGGAGTATTGTTAAAGTGATTCAAACTTTTGATAAAGACCATCCTTGCATGCTAAACAATATCGCCAAATTTCCATCGTCCCCATTTTTGCATAATATTTGAACAAGATTTTCCTAAATAATTTTAAATATCTGGAAGAGTTGGGTCGGGAAAAAAACAAGTCTATAACACGTGAAATAGCAAATCTCAGGTTTCTTCAAGGGTATATTTATCGAATTCTCCAAAGTTTTATATAAATATATATACATACATTTCAAATATGTACACAAATTTAAGAATTTTGTATATAAACATTTCGTATTTTTAAATGTATGACTTCATTTCTATTAGATTCAACACATTGAACGAAACTATAAAGCTCTTGTTAGAATGCTTTCTATATTAATTATGTTACTTTGCTTATATTAATAGAATCAACTTAAAATTCAAAATTCAGGACATTAACCGGTCAGGTTGTCATGTTCTGAGAGGGAATAAGCTACTTTTCAGATCAAGTCGGTACACATTTGAGCCGCTCAAATGGAAAACAACAATTTAAACGTTCACTACAGCACTTTGTATGGTTAAAGACTAATTTTTGTTCTTCTGAAATAATCATATACCTGAAGGTTAATAAGGAATATTATTCATTTACATTAAAAGATTAGTTTTATAAAATAAATACATAACTATCATAATTGCACTTAAATAGTAATATGTTGTATTTTGTACTATTGGAGCTCAATAACAGGTGAACACTTACTTTACGATTTTGGTTGGCATAACAGTTGAAACCCGCGGTTAATACTTACATTATACGTTCAATATATTTTTTTTCAATTTTGAGTTAGAAAAAATCCTGAAAATATTAACAGCAATAAGTTAATGAAAGATCCAAAAATGTATGAAACATACAGGATAATAATATTAAAATCTCCCTGCACTTTAATTTGCGTAAGAAAAAAAGCAATAGAATAACAGTTACGTATGAAAATAAATATATACATTGTAACTGATAGAGATAAAACCATAGAAGAAGTCTACTAGCATATATTTTAAATAGATAAAGAACATGTTTAATGCTCTCAATTTTGAGATTACCAGTCGTTACGATTTTTTTTATTTCTCCTTCGTTTGCTTCTGTGCGGAATTTATAGGGACTATTCTACTCTCTATGTAATGGAAATAACGATTTTAACCATAACCTCAATTACGGGCTTTAATGTAATGCAATCATCAAAACTGCTGTTGTCTCTTTATATTTCCTTCCCCGAGACACATTAAAAACTGACCCATTTGCGTAACCTAATGTTAGTCTTAATAGGACTCGTGAAAGTTTTATAAAAATGGAATGTAAATATATTCCTTAAAATGCGTATGTAGAAAACTGCTGATTAAAGAGAACAATTTATGAGTCCAACAAAACCATTAGTGTTTAAATGTAAGTACTACACTATACATAGTGTATGTTGTATAAATAAAAACATATCCTACAGGTTTATATTTTTCTGACTTTTTGATTTGAAATGAATTGTTTATTTGTTCATTACGCCTAGAATTTACGTCTAGTAAACAAAGTACGAGTACATGTTACGTAACCGCTTTAGCTGAGAATACGTACAAATTATAGGTCTCCATCTTATTTCGTTCCTGAAATCTGAAATGTCCTGCAACAGACAATCCGGTAGTCTATCAGAAAATAAATTTAAAATCCCACTCACCCGAGTCAAAAGAAACATTGTGCCATTCTACTAAGAAATAAGCTTCAATGGCTCTCAAACAAGTCTGCAAGTTAAATCTTTCAAGAGCTATATTAGGGATGTTTGAGGTATATGTGTTACTGTTTTTACGTGTTAGAATCATTGCACTCAATTTGTTAAAAAAAATATTTATTCAGTGATTATTCTCGTTGGTAACCACTAAGAAATTTGTAAATATCTTCGATATCGCTCAGCCAAATTAATGTTTTCTACATATATCGCAGTATTCAATATCACCATGACAACGAGATTACGTTAATTTATCAGATAGTGCTGTAGTATATTTCAGGAGTTAGTCATTGTTTAAAAAGGAGATTTTATGGGTTACATCCGGAAACTTATCAAATTTCCCAATGAGTTTGTTTTTTTGTTTCGATTCCGCATAATTCATGATGACTAGCATAAACTACTAAATGCATTAAAACGTTTTTCTGCTCAATTCTTCTAATGACACACCAGGGACGTGTTTGTTTTGTTCTATCGCCTAAACTACCTTGACATGATTAACTCTGATCGAACAGTCAAATTTTAATTTCCTTTCTTTAAATGCTAAAATGCTTCATTATTTCTGAATGGTGTTGCTCTTCTGTAAGAAAATATGATCATAAGAACACGACAGAGGTATATAACGCTGCAAGTTTTGAAATGTTTACTACATATTCAGAAAGTTTATTGCAGCAAGGTCAAAGAATGCAGTCCCTAATTATAACATCATTAGGCCTGAATTCTTGAGCGTAACCATTTTTTTCCAGTGTCATAACGAGGAATATATGATGGATAAACTTATACAACCACGCACTCTATGATGCATTATCTAAAAATATAGTTTATTGATGTCTCTGCTTATCTCGTTTTCTAGATATCCTGTGGATTATTTGGATTTCACGAAGGTGACTTCATATCCAATGGGCACAATAGGAGTACAATCGAACTATAAGTTGCTATTCAGAAATATTCATCCCATAGCTCAATTTGTCCTTACAATCCTCTCAAAATACAGGCATATAAAGGGGACGGAAAGACAAAAGACTGAAAATTAATATAATTTATCCAGCCCAATAATTATTAGCAAAAATATACTTACTTTCAAGTATGTAGAGTAAACAATGGATCTATAAACATTTTGAAAACAGACCATCTGATTGGTCAAATAAGGAGAAAAAAATTCATATGAGTAATAGACTTCGGTAGCGTTCACCTATTAATATAAATTTTTTATCAAATTCAAAACTTGTTTCCTCTTTTTAATCATTTTCTAAACACTCGTAAGTTTATCACTTGATGATTTTTACCCACTTTAAATTTAGTAAAGAAGAAATTCTTAAGTAAAAAGGGATTATATTGACCTAGTTTGTTATGAAAAACTCCATAACAAATTGGATGTTAGGAAACTTAGGAATAAAAAAAGCTCACGTTTACCCACTTCGTTACCAGTCTAACAAAAGAATATCTAACAACTCAGTGCTGTAAAGGCCTTTGTGGCTCCTCAGGAACCGACATAGCTTTGTCCACATGTCTCCGTTTGATATCAGAAAAACCTTCTACTTTGGTCGTCATCGGGCGTCCTCGTTATTGGAACCTAGAGCGTTTTATGATGCGGTCTTCTTAGACGCTACTTAGTTTTAAAGTATGCTTCGTTATACGTTTGATAAACTAAACTCATAAACACAATACAACAATTAAAGTAATTTTTTCCATTCAGTGAAAACATTTTTATTTATTTTAACAAGAATTTTATTAAACGTTTGGATTAAAAAAAATAAGCTCTACGTACCATATTAGTGTTGCATATGATTAATGCAACAGAAACCAAAGGTCAAAAGACATTAATACTTACTTTGTATTGCTGGTTCAAGGGTAAATGATTAGAGTAATTCAAGAGTGTTGGAGGTTTTTCAGAGTGGTGGAGGTTAGGAGGTAGTAAAGGAATCTGAATTGAGTGGTCAAATGTAATTAGGAATTATTGTGATGCTTATACGTTTATATTACGATTTAAACTGTATTCATTGCAATATTGACATTTATACGAGTACAACGTATATGATTAACAACTTACGAGAGCTGTACGTTTTAAAATGTTTAATGAATAACACATGTTGATACACGTCACAATAAAACACACATACACATATCCAGTCCAGCAGTCCGTCTGGTACCTTGGCGTGATACTCAACCCAGGGCCTTACCTGAGAAAACTGAGCAGATCGGACATGTAATTCTCTCTATGGTAGTTACCACTCTATCCACGACTCTTCCTTTCAGAGAAAACTTCTTCCTCAAGCTTTATAAAACATGAAATAAGAGTACAGATTCTGCCACTCACTCAATGGAATTTATTTTTAACAGTATTAATAGTTAAAGATACCCCGGAGTGTACTGAAGTGAAGAGGATACACCTATTCCCAGTCACAGTCCTATCTAACATCATTATTATATCCTGCCAGTGTTAAAGTTACAGAGGTGAATAATATCTTCCGGTACCCAATCCACTTTACAATTCTGCAATTCTTTCTGCACAATCATATAAATGTGACTGATTCTGGGGCAGTATTCAATGGGGCTCACGTAGCGTATTTCATAATTATGCAATACAAAAAGCAGCCATTAAAAATGATACATTGTAAAATGTAAATAATATTGATAGGTAAAACCTGAATTTTTATCTTATTTTTCTGTTCGTATTAATTGAGTTTTATTTCCGTATAAGTATTGTTTTCCTTAGTAAATATTAAATTTATGGAGAATTAATGCCACACTTGTTTACAAGTGAAGAATTACACCGATATAGTGTTAATTTATAATGTATGTAAAGGCAGTGTTAGGGCCACGGTTTTAAGAATATAGACAGCATTACCCTTACTAAGCATTGAGAATTCAAGAAAAACTCACTACTACATTTCTTAAATTTACGAGAAACTGGATCCCTTCCTAACGCAAAGTTCCGGTATGACCGTTCTTGCCACATGATGTTATTGTAGAGGAAATGTTTCTGCTGCTGAACATAGTCGATGGTATTCGGTTAAAAAGAAACGTATTTTTTAAAAACGGATTCAGTTTATTAACGCAAAGTAAAAGTAAGGGAGAAACATTTAATATAGCTTTAAAGTGCCATCGGGCTTTATATCTTCATTTAGTAATGGGTTGTACATTTGGTGGTGAGTGAGTCTGGTATTTTTCTAGGGTGTGAAAACTTTTCCCAATTAAATTTTGCAAAAGAACATCGCATTATAATACTCGTTGGTAAAATCTCTGAACCAGTGTTTTTTCTGTTTGAATAGACTTATAAAATGACATGTCACAAGAATAGAGATTGATAAACTTGAAAGATTTGCAGTTACCCCACCTTTCTATTTCTACCCCCCTTTTTAAAAATGGAAAAGGTTGTAATCTTTCAAAAATCCACTTAAATATTTTAATAGCTAATGGGATATACATGTTTACATAGACGATGGGCGTTCAATAGTGGTATCTAGGGCCTAGAAGAAGGAAACCTATATTTTCATGAGGCTTGGCGTGTTAAGCAGCGATTGGACATCCCTACAAACACGTAAGCATTCAGTTTTTTTTAAACTGCATTAAATTTCATGAAAATCGTGTGAGTGAACTTCAGATCACCTCCAGTAAAATTGGCGTCTAGAAATTTAGAATTTTGTCTTTGACCAACATGTGATCTCGACGGTTTTTCCTCAAACAGATGTTTACAGTGAGTAGATGGGTTATGTTTGGTTCACAGTTAATGGACGCTCTGTAGGGCCTTATGAGTTTCCGTTTGCAATAAGATTAAATAGATTTAAAAACCTTTATAAATTAAAAAAAACCCTCTACCTGTAATACTTGTCGACAGGTCTAGTACTTTGTTCAGATGGAAGAGTAGTGAGGTGTCTAGAGTTATGATAGCGTTCGTGCAATAGGCAATCAAGTTAGGTTTTTTTTTTAATTTTTTTTACAGGTACGAGTAGTTGAATAGTGATATCTAGAGATCTCGCTAAATTGTGTGGGCTCGTGCCCGATTAAGACGGAACAAATATACTGTATAATTACGTTACGGTTATGTCAACTATAGTTCCGGTAGAATAGTAGGAGTCAAAATAAGTG
Organism: Homalodisca vitripennis; assembly: GCF_021130785.1. Classification (NCBI taxonomy): domain Eukaryota; kingdom Metazoa; phylum Arthropoda; class Insecta; order Hemiptera; family Cicadellidae; genus Homalodisca; species Homalodisca vitripennis. The sequence continues at coordinate 40 of NW_025780222.1, read as the reverse complement.
AAAAAAAACTAGACCCTAGTAGATGAGATCCTTCAAAGTG
>NW_025780221.1:0-24222 GCF_021130785.1 Homalodisca vitripennis | reverse complement strand
AAAAATCTGCATCAATAAACAGAATCATGTATTACTGACAGTACCCTGATTTTTTTAGTGACAAAGATTAAATCTAATGTGGGAACCAAGATGGAAACATCTCATGTCTTCAGCAAAAAAAACATAAGGTTTTTTTTTTGTCCTACAAGAACAGTCCGGCTACACGGACGTTTGAGCTACTTCAACTAAGCTCTCCGGAGTGGTTTTTTTAAAAGAGGTTGAAATCCCCTTAGAAACATTATCGATTCTGCCTGTTTTGCTAATGGGATTGACTAGCCCCTGTTCAAAGGTCTTACCAAACAGAATTAGGGGAGAGTCAGTACTAGTATGAAGTTGGAGTGCTGACTGAATATAATAAAGTCACGAGACAGGAGTAATACCTGTAGCACCTCTAGCATATATCCAAAGTCCGATATTTAGATTAGACCACTCCATTTGGTTTAAAATCCATTCCCTTTATTCTAGGACACGGTCAAGAATGCGTATTAAATTTTTCATCTTAGTAACATTCATGTCTATAAATCATCTCAAGTTTTTGAAGAGAGGGGGGAGTAGAGGACGAAAATTAGGCATAATGAATCTGTGAAACAAGTATTTAATTTTCTGCTCAAAAATATTCATGGTAAAGGGGTACAATTTAAAATGTGACTAGGGGAAATTTTATTAGTAGTTGAACTACAACTGAAAATAGATTTGTAAAAGCCCCTAGTTTGCACCAATTTTACCGAGAGCCGTTTTTTTTTTTTCAACACCCGGAGTCTCCAACCATGATGGCCAGACAGTGGACAGATTCACAAATTAGTCGAAAGTGTGGCAAATTTAGTCGATAGTGCATCTTTCCCTACAACAAATTTGCCCACACTGCCTCTATTGATTCCTCCTGACAAAGGTAAATTCAAGCAGGAGTGGTCCCCCATTGGTTTCCTGCCAGCAAAAGGGAATAGTGTGGCAGGCAAAATCTTATTTGGAGGAAATTATGTTGTACCGTGGTTTATACGAAGAAAACAATGAGTGATGGTGGTTAATATAAGTTAACGGCGTCTAAAGTTTTAAGAAATGGCCAAGTCCTCCGAAATTTCATCGGAATGTCAATGCTGAAGAGCCATTTGGCGAGTTTTGGTGTGAGTGGGTCAGTCAACATTCAATGGCACCCAGTGTGCACAATTAATTTTTGTAGCCTAAATGTTTCTATACCAATGAGGGAAGATTTGGAAAAATTCCCAAAGTGAAATCATTTTTTTTTTTTTATTTTGAATTTATGGTTTTTCTTTAACCATTTTTTGTCGAAATTTTTGTTCAACAAGGCCATCTGTATCATCCTTGACCATTTCTTCATGTGTGCACGTCAGTTGGAGCCTAATGCCTTGAAGATTTTTCTACACCAATTCACATACAACACCATCATTTCACACCAACAAAGATTTTACACGTTTTCTCCGTAAACATGGCACAATTTCTCTACAATGGATTTCTACACATGCAGGAAACGAATAACACCTTTCCTTTCTTAATTTAAATTTGGCTGGAGAAATCAAGTAAAGAGGGGGGCCATGTTTTTTTTACCTTGAGCCTGTAGCTTCAACGTCTAATTAACTAGCTGCTAGGAATACAAGTATGACTAAATGTTTGTAGCACGAAAGGAATGCGCTATCCAACATCTAATTTGTACACTGTGGACCTGTGGGACCTGCTACTTTTCTCAGCCATACATGGTGTGGTCGAAAGGTTGTAAAAAAAAACCCACTTGTATTAACATGATTCCTCAGTTTTAAAATACACTAATACATGGATTAAGATATGCTTCGTAAGAATAATAAGTTGTTATGGTTACCAATTTTAATTTACATGACTTACTAAATTTAATATTCTTTTATGTCCACACTCAATTTACATAAATTACTAACCAACAACTACCCCCCCACTACCCTAAGTAATTATATATTTTTGTATATATACTTAGGGTTATCTAAAGTCCTGACCTGTAGGTCCATTTAATATGATCCAATGGTACAGGTTGTCCTAAATATGGAATTAACTGCAACCAATTTACGAATGTTTATTGTAAAATATATTGAGATTTGTTCTAACAGCAGCTTTTTTTGAATTCTTGGGGGAAATTTGCGTGTTTTTGTTTGTTTAAAAGTGTCCCCAATTTATGAATTACGACCCGTGTAATTTAGTTTCTGGATAATCATTTAAATTAAGTAATATTTCCATGTCAACAATTTACTGAAAGTGGTCACTTAGTATTTTATGTGGATTTAAATACTGTGCTTAAGCAAAATGTTTAGTGGGGATATTATTGGTGCTCTTGATTTACATTGTTCCCAGTGTAGTATTTTTCTGTTAACGGCTATTTTATGCCAGGAAAACTGACACAGAATATAGCATTATTTATATTTATTTTTATTTCAGGCAAGGAATCCTGAATATCTAGAAGCAGCAAAAAGAGACTTATTTTAGTATTGACCCTTCCTTAAATGCCCCCAGTCTTGATTGTTACTGTAACAATAAAAATTTTAATGTAAATGCAGAATAACGAACGAAAATTATTTTTCACCATAACAATCTCAAAAGTGTTTTAAAAAATGCATGGGAATGTTTCTTGATTTCCCTTGTCTTGTAGAAAATGAACATCTAACTTCGTATCATAGAAAACTAATTTTGTTTTAGTGGAAGGGGATATTTTCCTAATAAGAATGTCTTATCACAATTTTAGTTTGTAGGGTAGCAGCGGTACGAAATGGATCTATTCTCTCAGCCTGTTAGGCCGTTTGGTTTGAGAAATAACTTTCATTGTCCCAACTCAATGAGTAAAAAAGTTATATTGAAAAGGTTTCACCTAGATCATAGTAAATAAATGTTTTGTGTTTAATATACAGTTCATTATCTAGTAGTTTTTTTATTTCTTTGCAAACAAAAGGGACAAAAGATGAACCAGGTAAAATGGGTTTTTGGTATGCCAATTGATAAGCCACCTACATTATTTTTTATAGCATACTAGCAGTTACCCGTGGCTTTGCAACACAATTTTTGTAGGGTTTTGTTTGCACCTGTATGAGCCAACTTTTGGATTTTGATGTGAATTAATATTTCCAACACTAATGTTGAGTTTTGAATTCTTCCCATCTATTAAGGAAAATGTGTTAAAAAGTGTATATTTTATTGGAGATAGTAATTGACTTCGTCAGGAGGAAATAAAAACATATTTTTTTTTATAAAATGGGTAGAAAGAATTTTATTCCAAAACACCAAAAATTTAAATTAACCATTTGTGTAACGATTTTTTCCCCCATTTAAAAAAAAAATAAAAAAAAAAATATTAAAGTTTATTAGTGTAAGCAAGCAAAATTTCTTAAAAAAATGGATTCTAATATGGTTTTTTTTAATTAAATTTTAAGTCTTGATATTAATTAAATTATGGACATGTTACAATTAATCATAATGAAGGCCCGTGTGATTTTGTTTCAAACAAATGATATTGTTTCGAAAAGTGTCCCTTATAATAAATGGATTTTAAAATTTTATTCCTGCAGAAAAGTGTAATTAAAGATTTATAGTGATCCAATTAACCGTCCCAGTTTTAGAATTCTTTTTTACAACTCTTCTAAGTACGTAATTAGTATTGAAATACTGAAAATCAAATGTGTTACACTACATAAAGGAACTAAGTTTGTGCCATATTTATTTCGCATCATTTTACCATGTAGCCGGCATTTTCTTGACGTTTTCTAGATATTACTTGTATAGTAATAAAAGACAGTTAGATTCGAGTTGTAAAGTTACTCTTTGAAAACTGAGGAAAGTAAAAGCTGCCTTTTCAGTTAAATTACCGGAACACCGTCATAGAACAAGTAAGCTCATGAACTAACTTGCTTAAAGTTTTTATTAGCACCAGATAACAAAGTCTTGAACATTTTTTAATTGAATTACATGGACCTTCTTAAGTAAAACTCAGCAGTGATTTAGTTAAGTGGATTCTATAAATTTTAAATTCTTCAATGGGGGAAACAGTGGAAACATTCAGTAATACTTTTTGAAATATTTAAACCTTTAAAAACTGTGGACATAAGCTAGCCAATTAATCTTGTATTTATTTTTATTTAGCTATAATTTATGTTTCTGTTAATTGAAATGAGACTCTTAAAAAAAGATAAGACTTAGGGTAATATATGTTACTCTTGTACATGGAAAAATACTGTAAACATGTGATAATGTTATAGCCCAGGAGCCAAGAGCCATTTGGCATTGTATAAAAGAAGTTGTGTTTCTTGAAATCAATCAAGACACCTTATTATGATGATATTTTTAGTTGTAAAATTCATAGAAGGTGTCTTATTTTATAGATAAATGTAATATGAATCCAAACGCCTTTTAAGATTTCTCAAAAATTGTTATTGGATATTTAAAAACATTAATATTCAAAAACCACATATATTTTTATGGTTTAAATAAATGAAAAAAGTTTGCAGCATCCTCTACAAAATAAAATTAAATTGTAAAATGTTGTTTGTCAAGTACTAAGTTTGAGAACGGCTGAACCAAATTTCGGCTTAATTTACTGGTTTTACTTGTCCCATAATAACAGGGCTAATAGGGCATAACAACAAATGCAAAGGCAAATTAATGCGCTGATCTGGATCAAAGCTAATAAAATTCAGCCAGGAAAGAATGGTATTTTAAGTTAAACATTTAAGGGTCCTGAGTGATGATTGCATAATTTCACACATTAGCCTTAGTTCATCTTGAATTTTTATATCTTTGGCTAACAAGAATTATTGTGTGGATTATACAAAATATTGTTGTCATTTTATAAAATGAACGTAAATTTTAACACGTTTAGACATTACTTTGTTTGAGTGTTAGAACTAATCGTTAATCAAATATGGGGAAGATAAAATAAGTATTTTTGATTCTTTTTTTAATACACGGTAAATATTATGTAGTATAATTAGTACAAGTTATGTAAAAGTAATACAAAATCATTGAACACCATGTAAATAAAGCAGAAGTACATTAGACCAAGTGTCACATGACAAGCTTTGCCCTGACATTCCTAGAGCTTGATTCTAGAAGTGATTTTTTTCTGTGGTGTACTGTTTCTTTTTTTATTTAAACCAGAAACAGAACTCAAGTGACATAAGGAGATGTTTCTTGACCAAAGTAGTCCAGTTTTACGTATGCACATCGGGGTAAAAAATAAAAATCAATTATAGCACCAGAAACATCGTAGTTAGTAAGTAGATGCTCTTTAACCCAAGTTGGATTCCAAAACACAAGTATTTTTTTTAATGTTCTTAATCAGTACAACAACATAAACTGAACTGTGGAACCGTAAATAAATTAGACCGGGAGTGCATTTAAACAGCCAATACTGACACATATTGACCGCACTTACTTTTCAGTAGTATGTAAGTATATTTATTTTCTTCATCAGGACAAAAAAACCACTCTAGCTATGGGGCTTGAAATAACCGGAAGTAGATTAGGTCTTGAAAACCCAACATATGTATATATTTTCTTGATCATTGCAACTAGGCAAACTGAACTATGACACTGGAAATACATAAAACAGAAAGTGAATACAAAGAGACGAAGTTGACACTTTTTTAATTTTTGTTTTTTGTTTTTGAGACATATGTACGGTATACATTTTGTCTTACAACAAAGCCTAATGAAACTTCAAGTTCATTTTAACTTTTGAATCTCTTCAACCATAGGATACTGAAGTAATATGGTACCTGATACGTCAACCTTCTTGTTAAAAGATATACTGTATAGGCACTACCAAATTATAATAATAAATTCATCCTGTAAGCTATGTCCTTTGGTTTTTTAGAATTTACATAGGAAGCTGCGGTTTTAACTGCTAGTTTAGCAATGTAAAAATAAAGTTTTTGAATTTGTATTCATTAAACCTTTAAAATGAGACATCTTCATAAAGTCTGGTTTACTTTGTTAAATATATAAACAATGAAGTGCAAAAATTTGTTTATTCTTATATCAAAAATAATGAAAAAATGAAGTCTTTCAATGTAACATTGACCATATCTTTAAAATTAAACATCTCCACAAGATTCTAAAGATAATGCTAAATAATTAGGAAGATGTGCCACCAAGTATAAGTCAATCTCTTTACATTTTATTGTCACGTTGTAACAGATTAAAATTTGTTACTCATAAATAACACAGATATTTTATAAGTTCTCATTTGCATTGATTTAAACATATTAAATTGTTCAAAGTAGTGAACAGCTTTATTTTCAAACTGTGATCCTTTGGACTGGAATAACATGGATCAATATCAATTGGTGTCATTTTGCCGAGCACAGATAGTGTAAAATAAATGGAAGGTTGTCTCAGATTGCACCGCTTAGATAGATGACTGTAATCTAAATTACTGGATCACCTACTATGTTTTTCCATTCCTGTAACTTTTTAAAATACATGATTGAAATAATTTTATTCATATAATGGCATTTAAACTACTGTTCTTATCATTATGATGGGACCTTCTTTTGTTTACTTTGAGGTGCTTCCTTTGCATTTATTTAATTGTGTTCAATTCACTTTTCTGAAGACAATGTTATGAGTTTATTCTTGTTTAACTTTAATTGTTTTAACAATAGAGTTTTTGAAAACCAGGATTGGTAGGGTTTTTTTATTATTTGGTGGGAGGTTTGGGGGGGGTGGCGTTGGGAGGGGTTTTTTTTTAAATAATATTTATATAATTTAAAAATGTACACCCTTCTATAACAATCCTGGTTTTCAAAAACTTATTGTTAACAATTAAAGTTTTAAACAAAGAATAAACTCATAAACAATTGTCCTTCAAGGAAAAAGTGAATTGAACACAATTAAAATAAATGCAAAGGGAAGCACCTCAAAGTAAAACAAAAGCAAGGTCCCGATTATAAAAGAAAGGAACAGTAGTTGAAATGCCATTATAAAAGATATAACAATTATTTCAAATCATGTATTTTTAAATAAGTTATCAGGAAATGGAAAAACCATATTATGGAATCGATTCCAGTTAACTTTAGATTACAGCATCTCATCTAAGCTGGGTGCACTCTGAAGCCAACCCTTCCCATTTATTTATTTACACTAATCCTTGGGTGCTCGGCAAAATGAACACCCATTTTGGAATAATTTGATCCAAGTTATGTCCAGTCCAAATAAACAACTAAGGTTTAAAAATCAAAAGCTTTTCACTGCTTTTGAATCATTTAATATGTTTAAAATCGATGCAAATAAGAACTTATAAAACTATCTGTGTAATTTATTAGTAACAAATTTTTAATTTGTCTTACAACGTGACAATAAAAGGACTTTAAAAGAGACAGCTATACTGATTGACCATCTTGATTATCATTAGCTTATATCATGTAGAATCTTGTGAGATTGTTTGATTATTTAAAAATATGGTTCACATATACATGAAGACTTCAATTTTTTTTCATGTATTTTTTGAATAAAATAAAATATTTTTGCACTTCATTGTTTATATATTATAAAACAGTAAACACTTTATGGAAGATTGTCTCTATTTTAAAGGGTTTTTAATGAATACAGTAATTCAATCACTTTTTATATTTTTATTTTATTGTAAACTAGCAGTTTTAACCGCAACCGCTCTCCTATGGTTCTAAAAACCAAAGACATAAATAGCTTACAGGATGAATGTTATTATTTTATAAATATGGTAGTGTGCCCTAGTACAAAGTATATCTTTTACAGAAGTTGACGTATCAAGGTACATATTTATTTCAGGTATCCATGGTTGAGAGAAGATTCAAAAGTTAAATGAAAACTTTGACTAGTTTCATTTTAGGCTTTGTTGTAAGACAAAATGTATACCTACATATGTCCTTCAAAAAACAAAAAAAAACAAAAATTAAAAAAGTGTCAACTTCAGGTCCTCTTTGATATTTCACTTTCTGTTTTCAAGTTAATTTCCTAGTGTCATAGTTTCAGTTTGGCCTAGTTGCCAATGATCAAGATAAATATATAACCATTATGTTGGGTTTTCAAGGGACCTAAATTCTACCTTCCGGTTATTTCAAAGCCCCATAGGTAGAGTGGTTTTTTGTCCTGATGAAGAAAATAGAATATACTTACATACTACTGAAAAAGTAAGTGCGCGTCAATATGTGTCAGTATTGGCTGTTTTAAATGCACTCCCGGGTTCCTAAATTGATTTACGGTTCACACAAGTTCAGTTTTATGTTGGTTTGTACTGATTAAAGAACATTAAAAAAATTTACTTGTGTTTTTTGGAATCCAACTTGGGTTTTTAAAGGAGCATCTTACTTTGACTAACTTACAGATTGTTTCTGGTTGCTATAATTGATTTTTATTTTTTTACCCCGAATTGTGCATACCGTTTTAAAACCTCGGACTTACTGCGTTGGTCAACGAAAACATCTCCTTATGGGTCACTTGAGTTCTGTTTTCTGGTTTAAAATAAAAAAAGATAATACAGTACCACCACAGAGAAAAAATCACTTTCTAGAATCAGAGCTTAGGAATGTCAGGGGCAAAGCTTGTACATGTGTGGGACAGACTGGGTCTAATGTACTTTCTGCTTTAATTTACATGGTGTGTTCAATGATTTTGTATTATCTTTTTACATAACTATGTACTAATTATACTACATTAATATTTACCGTTTAGTATTAAAAAAGAAAGGAATCAAAAATACTTATTTTTTTATCTTCCCCATATTTGATTAAACGATTAGTTCTAAACAGCTCAAAAACAAAGTAATGTCTAACCGTTGGTTAAAATTTACGTTCATTTTATAAAATGAAAACAATATTTTGTATAAATCCAACACAATATTTTTCCTTGGTTAGCCAAAATATAAAATTCAAATGAACTAACAGCTAATGGTGAAAAATATGCAATCATCCACCAGGAACCCTTAAATGTTTAACTTAAATTACCATTCTTTCCTGGACTGGAATTTTATAGGGGCTTTTTTATCCAGGAATCCAGTGCAGTTAATTTGCCTTTGCATTTTGTTGTTGCCTAGTTAGCCCCTGTTATTATGGGACAAAGTAAAACCAGTAAATTAGCGCCGAAAAATTTGGTTTCAGTGCCCGTTTCTCAAAACTTAGTACTTGGACAAACAACATTTTTACAATTTATTTTTATTTAGTAAGATTGCAATAAAGCTTTTTCAGTATTTTAAAACCATCAAAAAAATATATGTGTTTTGATATTACGTTTTCTAAATATCCAATAACAATTTTTGGAGAAATCTTAAGAAAAAGGCGATTTTGGGAATTCTCATATTACCTCTATCTAGTATAAATAAGACACCACTTCTATGGATTTTCTCAACAAACTAAAAAATATCATTCATAAAAGTGTCTGCTTAATTTCAAGAAACACCAAAACTTCTTTTATACAATGCCAAATGTCCTCTTGGCTCCTGGGCTATAAACATGGATCACATGTTACAGTATTTTCCATGTTATCAAAGTACCAATAGTATTTCACTAAGTCTTATCTTTTTGTACAGATATCATTTCAATGAACACGAACAAATAAAATTATAGCTCAAAATAAACTCTCGATAATACAAGGATTAATTGGCTAGTTATGTCCTCACAGTATTTTTAGGTTTAAATATTTACAAAAAACGTATTACTGGAAATGTTTCCCACCATGAAGATTAAAATTATAAACACACTTAACCTAACTCACTAGAGTTACTAAGAAGGTCATGTACTTCAAATTAAAACAGTTCAAGACTTGTTATACTGTGCTAAAAACTTAAGCAAGTAGTTCATGAGCTTACTTGTCTATGGACGGGGTGTTCCGGTAATTTAACTGAAAGGCAGCTTTTACTTTCCAGTTTTCAAAGATACTTTACAAACTCGATCTAACTGTCTCTTTATACTATACAACAGTAAATATTAGAAAGTCAAGAAAAGTATCGATGAAAACTTGATGCGAAAAATATGGAGCTCCAAACTTAGTTCCTTTATGTAGTACACATTGTTTTTTCAGTATTTCAATACTAATTACCGTACTAGAAGAGTTGTAAAAGATCTAAACTGGGACGTTAATTGGATCACTATAATCTTAATTAGACTTTTTGCAGGAATAAAATTTAACCATTTTATTAAAGACACTTTTCGAAACAATATCATTTGTTTAACAAATCACGGGCTTCATATGATTAATTGTAACATGTCTAATTAATAATACAAGATTAAAATTTAATAAAAAAACATTAGATCATTTTTTAAGAAATTTTGCTCTTACACTAATAACTTTTTTAATGAAAATCGTACACAATGTAATTTAAAAGGATAAAATTCTTTCTACCCTTTTATAAAAAAAATATGTTTTTTATTTCCTCCTGACTGTCAATTACTATCACCAATAAATATACACTTTTTAACACATTTTTCTTAATAATGGGAAAGAATTCAAACTCAACATTAGTGTTGGAAATATAATTCACTCAAACCAAAAGTGCTCATACAGGTGCAAAACCTACAAAATTGTGTGCAAAGCCACGGGTAACTGCTAGTATGCTATAAAATAATGTAGGTGCTATCAATGCATACAACCATTTAGCTGGTTCATCTTTTGTCCCTTTTGTTTGCAAGAACTACTAGATAATGAAATGTAAAACAACATTTATTTACTATGTTAGGTGAACCTTTTTCAATATAACTTTACATTGGAGTGACAATGAAAGTTATTTCTCAAACCAACGGCTAACAGTCTGAGAATAGATCAATTTGTGTGCTACCTACAATAATTGTGTAAAATTATAGGAAAATATCCTTCACTACAAAATTAGTTTCATGATACGAAGGAGGTTATTTTCTACAAGACAAGGAGCAAGAAACTCCCATGCTTTTAACACTTTTGAGATTATGGTGAAAATTTCGTTGTTATTCTCATACATAATTTATTGTACAGTAAAATCAAGACTGGGGCCATTAAGAAGGGTCAAACTAAAAAAGTCTTTTTGCTGCTTCTAGATATTCAGGATCTGAAAAATAAATAATGCTATATTCTGTGCAGTTTTTCCTGCATAAAATAGCCGTTTAACAGAAATAATACACTGAACAGTAAGTAAATCAAGTGCACCAATAATATCCCCACTAAACATTTGCTTAAGCACAGTATTAATCCAACAAAAATATAGTGACCACTTTCAGTACTTGTGAATGAATATTACTTAATTTAATGATTATCCAGAATACTAAATACACGTCGTAATTCAAAATTGGGACACTTTTAAACAACAAACACGCATTTCAGAATCAAAAAAGCTGCTGTAGAACAAAATCTCAATATAAATTTACAATAACATTGTAAATGGTGCAGTAATCCATATTTAGACAACTGTACATTTCATATTAAATGACTAAGTCAGACTTTAGATAACAAAGTAATAACAAAAATAATAATTACTGTATTAGTTTTTTATTAATTTAATAAATGAGAGGACATAAAAGAATATAAATTTATAAGTCATGTAAATTAATTGGTAACCATACAACTTAATATTCTTACAAGCATATCTAATACATGTATTAAGTGTATTTTAACTGAGAATATGTTAATACAAAGTTTTTTTTTACAACCTTTCGACCACACCATGATGGCCTGAGAAGTAGCAGGTCCACAGGTCCACAGTGTACAAATTAGTTGATAGCGCATCTTTCCTGCTACAACATTAGTCACTGCCTAGCAGCTAGTTAATTAGCGTTGAGCTACAGTCAGGTAAACATGGGCCCCCTCTACTGATTCTCCAGCCAAATTTAAATTAAGAAGTGTTATTCGTTTCTGCATGTAGAAATCCATTGGAGAATGTGCCATGTTTACGGAGAAAATCTTTGTGGAATGATGGTGTTGTATGTGAATGGTGTAGAAAATTTCAAGATGGCCCAACTGACGTGCACAATGAAGAAGGTCAAGGATGATACAGATGGCCTTGTTGAACAAATTGACAAAAAGGGTTAAAGAAAACCATAAAATCAAAATAAATGCTTTGTCTTTGGAATTTCAAAATCTACCCTTCTTGGTATAGAAAAATTTAGGCTACAAAAATTATTTGTGCACACTGGGTGCCAGTTGATGTTCACTGACACCCACAAAACTCGCAAAATGGCTTCAGCAATGACATTCCATGAATTTTGAGAATTAGCCATTTTTAAACTTTAGACGCGATCACATATAACACCATCACTCATGTTTTCTTCGTAAACACGACACATCATTCCTCCAATAGGTTTCTGCTGCACTATTCCCTTCTGCTGGCAGGAAACCAATGACACTCCTGAATTTTACCTTTGTCAGGAGAATCAATAGAGGCAGTGACAAATGTTGTAGGGAAAGATGACTATCGACTTAATATTGCACACTTCCTAACTAATTTGTGAATCTGTCCACTGTCTGGCCATCATGGCTTGAGATTGGGTGTTGAAAAAAAACCGGCTCTCCTATGTGCAAACTAGGGGCTTTACAATCTATTCCAGTTGTAGTTCAACTACTAATAAATTCTAGTACCATGCATGTACCCTTACCATGAATATTTTTGAGCAGAAATTAAATACTTGTTTCACTGATTCATTATGCTCAATTTTGGTTTACTCACTCTCCTTAAAAATTGTGTGATTTATAGACATGAATGTTACTAGATGAAAAATAATACGCATCTTGGACCGTGTCTAGAATAAAGAATGTATTAACCAAATGAGTGGTCTAAAATATCGGACTTTGGATTTATGCTAGAGATGCTACAGGTATTACTCCTGTCTGTGACTTTTTTATATCAGTAGCATCAGCTTCATACGGTACTGACTCTCCCCTTATTCTGTCTGGGTAAGACCCTTGCACAGGCTAGTATCCCATTAGAACAGGCAGAATAATGTTTTATAAGGGGATCAAACCTCTCCTTAAAAACCACTCCGGAGAGCTAGTTGAAGTAGCTCAAACGTGTGTAGCCAGAATGTTCGTGTAGACAAAAACCTAATGTTTTTTTTTGCAGAAGACATGAGATGTTTCATTTGGTTCCAATAGATTTAATTTTGTCTCTAAATAAAATCAGACTGCAGTTATACATGTGTGTTTTTGATGCAGATTTTTTATTTTTTTCTATTTTTCACGGAATGTACATCTTAACTTCATCCAATTTTTAAGAAGAATAGGAAAAAATTTAAACATATGAATGTTTAAAAAAAATTACTATTTGCTATGAAATACTATAAAAAAGATCATCAAAAGAATAAAAATTATTTTCGTTGCAAGATAACTGTATAATTAAATTTAAGAATTACAATTTTCTTTGATTAAATTTAGTTTTTAAAACTCTATACATACATAAGTAGGGTAGTTTTTGACTAATGAACAGGAACTAAAATAATTTAACATTTTGATCGTGTTACGACACATTTGGTAATAGAAATTAACCTGAGCTCTTGAGCTCAATTAAATTTATATTATACAATATAAAGGACAAAAAACATAATAAATTTACAGCGCAGTACTTTAAGTCACTACCTTATTGACAGTTTGCTAGTTTCAACTAACAGGTAAACTAAAATACGATAGCTTAGGAATATGAAATTTCGGATTGAACAAACTATGTACCAGTGCAGCAAGTACGAGGACGGTGGGGCGATAGCGGTTACAGTTTTGGCTCTGGTTGCTGCCGGGTCTAGCAGGGTGTGTTTGGCACTGAGCTGCATCGGATCTCCTTGGGACTTGGGTCTCACACTAGCTCATCTGAAGTATACAAAATGTGTACAACTGATCAAATTAAGCAAAACTGAGAATAAATTAATCATTTAAAAACACTACTGGACTGCAATAATTTTCACATAATTCAACAGCAGTCTGTAAATTTTACCTGGTTTAATAGTATAATACGCTTTTTGTTTTAGGTTTTCTATTGGACAATGGATGACTTGAAAGTACAAAAATAGAACACTACCTTTCAAGGACTGGAATCTATCCTCTTCTTCAGATGCCAAAATAACTTCCAACATACCAATCAGTGTATAGCCATAAGTTTTGGCAAATTCAAACTGACAATTAGAATATGTTGTATGTAAAGAACCAAACATATATGAGGGGTGATCAAAAAAGTTCCAGGACTGAATTTTTACACATTTATTCATAAAAAACATACAAGTTATTCGAATTTGTCTTCCTTCAAAGTACACCCTTGGAAAGCTACCCACTTTTCCCATCAGTGTTTCCTCTGATCAAAGGGCCCCAGAAAAATCTTCTTTTTTAATGGTGTTTAGCAAGCGTCCGATTGTTTTTTTCTTTCATTTCGTTCAAACTGTTTGAAATCTTCCTCCTTTCAGGGGTCTCTTGAGTTTTGGGAAAAGAAAAAGTCAATCAGAACCAGGTAAGGTGGAGTAGGAGGGCTTGAGGGGAATTACAGACATGGCGTTTTTTTTTGCACACAAAAAAATCTCACGGATGACTAAAATATTTGCCAAAAAAAAAGGGAGTGAACAGGAGCATTGTCCATGGATGAAAAAACCCAAATCAATCACTTTTGCCACAGCTTAAGTCTACTTCTTCTCACAGCATTACGCAATTAATTGTCTTAGGTTCGAAGTGATAAACAAAACTATTAACTTGTATAACCTCATGAGAGGTGTTCATACTAGAACAACAAACCTTTAGCAATCTAAAAGAAACCATAACCTGCATAACCCATGACCTTTCAAAATTTTTGTTTTGACAAACCTTTCTTAGGGTCTTGGAAATCCTTTTGATGTCCATTGTGGTGAACAAGGGGGCTTGTGTTGTGGTTCACAAACATTCATAAACCAAAAACCCTGTCCTCATCTCCCATAATGACATGTTATTTAAGAAGCTCCTCAGTGCGTCATTTGTTTATTTAAAGAAGTTCCTTTAGAACCTGAATTCCACTTTTGTGGTCATGGGTCAACACAGTTCTTGAACAACTTTTTTGGGCCACCAATCATTGGACGCATTTTGGAGAGTTTTCATAAAAATTACCTTGACATGAACCAAATAAAAAATATATTACATTCTTCTGCCAATTTCATGGATTATTAGTCGATAGTCTGTTTTGTAAAAAGAGCCATTCATTTTAGCAACATTGTCATCGTTTGGTTGATGTTTGAAGGGTGTGCCCATACATTGATTGAAGAAAACCACGCTTCATCTTCTGTGAGGATGTCTCGGCCATCTTTACACCTCTTGACCATTGTCATTCTCCAGAACTTAAGCTTATAGAAAAGATAGAAAGTCCTGGAAACCTTTTTGATCACCCCCTTGTTACCTGAAATCTACGATCATTGGTCAATGTTGTTGTCCCCAATTCCAACACTGTCATGATGGTTAATATTCTGGCTCTCTCTATACTTTCAAGAATATGCTCGAACATTTGTACAAATAACTAGTTTCGCTTTCAAGTTTTTAAATTTGACCATTTCATAAACCAAAACATAGCTATTTTTTTATATTCCATACTTAACCTTAAGATTATTTAAGCTTCTCTTGAGACTACTATAAAAGGAGAAGTACCCGTCCTAGAAACGCAGTTGAGTTCTATTTTTGGTAACACATGAAAATACCATGTGCCCATGAGGTCTTAAATCCTACCCTATATGCATGATGGAAATATATACTACATTTAAAGATGCTGTTGTAAATATAATAATTTAAACTTCAAAACGAGACAATTACCCTATACATAAATGCTTCCCTATCATAAAAAATAATGATGTCTAAAGAAGGGATATGACTTTTTTTTAAATACTCTATACTCAATATTAAGTAAATTATTTATTTTAAAGTAATTTTAATATTTCTTCACAAGTGAGAAAATGAAACAGTAATTATTATAAGTAACATTTTACTCTACTCTAGCAGTTAAAGTAGAACACAGCTGTTTTAAGTAAAATTTTTAAGGTTTTTCCAGAAACTTGTTCATTCCCCAAAAATGGCCAGAAAGTTGACAACTGTCTGAAGCATTTCACTATATAAGCAAAGTACAAACTAGTTCTAACTGTTGAAAGGTAAAAAAGAACTTTTGTACTAAACTATTTCAATTATGTATAAACCAAAAAACGACTATGCTGGTGCTTTGCCATGTATAAAATATATTTGTTTTAAATTTTTTAAAATGCTGCTACTTTTAACTTTCTACATGTAACGATTACGTTTTTACAATGCGTTCCTTTCCCTTGTTCACTTTTTAGGGCCAAAACATTGTTTTAGTATTTTATTTCCCCCCTTCCATTCTACAACTAACTATTTTAAAGGATAATTTTACATTTTTATGTATACCCATAATCTAATCAACAAGTATTTTTACATTGCCAAACATTTGCCAAGAAAATATAATTTTCAGTACAAAAGTTAGTACAGTTAGATGTCCCACATTATATGAATAATGGCACCGAGGGACCCATACAAGATGGGTTACTCTAAAGATTCCTGGAGTTTTTAACTAAAAGTTAGATATTTCATTATTATAAGTAACAATTCTTGTATTCTACAAATGTTTCAACCATTCGGGAATTTGATTGTTCATAACACATTTTTTTTAAAAATCCAACCCTCGCAGTAATAGCCAACAATTTCCTCTTCCTAACTTAGTTTTCTCTTGATGCCATCAATATGAAAATATCTGTCTCCTCTTCATACCCTCTAGCTACAGAGCTAGTCCAGTTAAATAAATTTTGAGTGTGACTGCTGAAGCCGAATCATGTGCCAGTTTACCCCATTACTGGATAACAGTGATGATTATGTGTGGGAAAAAAAAACCAATTCCTGTCGGCTGCTCCAAATTTGGGTCTTTTTTAATACTAAATTTTTTAATATTACAATCCAATTCAGCACGGTAGAATTTCACCAAGTTGAAAAAATGGAGTCCATTTCAGCAACCCCTTATGTTAAAAGGAATAAAAAATTGGTGGTCAAATGGAGAGCCTGTGGCATATAGATTTCAACAAAGTTTTTTTAAAAATTGAAAATAGTATATGGCTATCCTCGATTTTAAAACTAAGACAGATACGAGGAAAATCATTCTGGCCAATTGTTACAGAAATTTTTAAATTGCGAAATGAAGGGATCGACAAAACAACCCAAAATCCCTGCTCCAAAAATATTTTAAAACCCTTGGAACCAAAGTCTTGAGAATTTGGTACAAAAAAAGTGCCATAAACTTCCTCCAGTTTGACCGGGAAAGGGTATGCAATTAACTTTGAATATCTTTTCCAACTGGGTTTTTTAACTCAAAGAGAGCCATTTTACGATTTCCGATTACAATTAATAGCATACTCTTTCTTCCCCGGTGAAAGAACAACCTCGCTCTTTTTGAAAAATGTCGCCCTCCAAAAAACCCTATGCATGTGCTGGTCCGAAGAGCAGGGCAAATTTTATGCCCCAAACAAATCGTGTCCTTTAGGGTATGTTTTAGGTAGACCTCAGAAATTGGAAGAAAAGGCTCTAAATTTGTTAACATTGTGGCCAAATTGGCTAACCTGACACATCCCACTCACGGAACGCGTGAGAAGTTCCTCGCACAAAGTGAAAGGTGAAGTGGTTGGGCAGCCCTGTATATATAGATATTATTTAGTGATACTGATGAAGACAATTTACGTAAAAAATACTTTTCTAAACGAAATAAAAACATTTGAGTTAATGCGCTAACACCATATCTGCCAAAATTGACCAGTCTGCTGTGGAACAGATCAGCAAGACACCTAAAGGGGATGATAAAAAAATTGCATATTTTTAGACTCTATACAGCAATGGCATGTTTATTCAAGTAAATTATTTGCCAGAACCTATTTATAACAGTCAATGTATTATATTGAAGTATAATTATGTTAAAAGTGTGATATTTCAAACGCAGCTAGGAAAAATCGTAAAAATTCATAGTACTATTAAAAATCCAAATTGATCGTGTGTCTTGACAGTTCCCCACCAAAAAAGCAGGAAACTGACATTTTTGTCTAAAACATGTTAAATTACTTTACAAAATTGAATCATTTGAAGTTGGATCAGAGTACAAAATGCTCAGCTTTCTAGACCCCACGTTATGTGAACACTGTAGATCACGAAACTGATTTGCATGTCCTTTGTACTTCATTAAAACGTTTTAACAAATGTTTTTGTCCCATTAAATTGATTTTTCATGTCTTGTGCTATGCGTTAAAACTTCGGAACAAATGATTTGTCCTCGTAGGATTAAGTGTTCTTTCAAGTGGCTAACACTGCTTAGCATTATGCAAAAGTGCACCTTTTTCAAATTTTTTCAGACTGAACGTCTCTACTCTTTTATTTAGGGAAATATAATTTTTATTTTGATAATAACGACAAAACAAATAGCCTCAGAGTTGTACAAAATCAGCAAAACAAAGCACCCCTCCCAATCCGGTACACATAGACTGTGTTGAGGTAGGACGTATTGAAGCTTATTTATTACAAAACACATTGCTTTAGATCATTTGGAAGTAGGGTTTCCCTCCGTGAACACGATGTTTCTACTAAATATTTTTACGTCGAAAACTAAGATCCAAGTTGTTCTTGTTTCCAACATCATTATGCCGACTTTGTTACAGTAATCACGGGCAATATTTAAATACTAATTTCAAAATTTTAATGTAACCATCCTACTGTATCATGTAATTTTGATTAGTCAATATATTTCATTGTATTTATAAAGTAGCAAGAAAAATTCAAATTACAAAATGGTTTAAAATAATATTTAAACTTGTAAAAACCAGACACCTAGGCACGCATTATATATTTTTTATCCCCCATGCCCCAGACAATTTTATTTGTGTACAAATGGCACTGTACAAATAGCATCAGCTAAAAAAAAAAGCCTACGCCAAATGTTTATTAAATATTACATCATAAATTTTAGGAGAGCTCAAGTGACCTCTTTAGAAATTTGGATTAAAGCTAGATTAGTTGGATAAATATATTGGATTTAATGCATTGGTTGGTAAATTTAAGATCATGCGATGACACAGAAGTGTTAATCATACTGCCTTTCCTCTCCTTATTCCATTTATAACACTCACCAAATGGGCCAGTGGTAGGTTCAGATAGGACAGATAGGGCCTCAAAGGTCCCACCAGCCGCGTTATTCAATTTTTCCGTCGTGAAAGAACAAACCACTAAAAACTCAAATGGCGAACTATACAGACTCTGTGTGGTACATATACTCCAAAAATTTCTGATGACTCATTACTTTACCAAGTTCACTAACTATGGCATCATTTTTCATGAAGAACTGTATTCCTAACATCTGCCATTGCTGGAACATAGGCACAATTTGTATGAATTACATGCACAAGCAAATGTGGTGTGTATATTAATATATATATACTATATGGATGTATATGGTTGTATAAATATATAATATACACACACACCACTTATTATGACATATAAAGTGGGATTATTTTAATTTGTTATTCTTGAACCATTAGAAATATTAATGAGAGCAACAAATAACAAGAGTTCAGTATACTACCAACTTGTATACGGGATGGGACTACGCCCATAAGTAATGTGAAAACATATACCAACATAGAGCAACACACACCAACAGAAAAATTATGGTTACAATGTAAGCAAAACAATTTGAATTCATGATATATTTTGGGGATGGATTAAAGGACTGAATTGTATCTAGATCCAGTGTTTGCCGTGAAAGACATAATAGTGTCTAGCCGATTTAAATAACAATTAACAACAATGTATAAAAAACATTGTAATACATTGTTTTCAAAATTGTAATCACTACTACTCATAAAAGTACTCAAACCTAAACGGTCTTTGTTCATATTATTGATATACATTTGTTTTCAATAAATAATCATTAATTTTTTATATTTTAAAAACTTCAAATTGGAAAAAAAGGTTGAACATTCATTCTGTTATTTATATTATTTTACTTCTAATAAAAACACATGCGACTTAACCTCTGATCATGATTTTTAACTCTCAACTTAATATTTATAAATTGTCATTGAAAGAAAACAATGTAATACAAAATAACATTAATAGCCATTGCACTTCTTGCAGCGTAAATGGAGCTGAGACCTCTGGTTAAAAAGCAACCATACTTGGTAAGTTTGGAGGATCTTTAATAGTTTCAGTGTTTTGTGTATACCTTATTTTTCTTATTGTGTAACTAATTTTAGAGTATTCATAGTTTTTTTTTCAAACACTATGTTTTGGTTTACAATATTACAAGAAGTTTAATAAAATTCAATTAACAAGCTAGTACTCCCTTGTAAGCATTATAAATGTCAACAAATAAATTTGTAATTTTTACTTGTGTTACAGTATTTTATTAATACAAGTGACTAAACACGACAATTGGCAGGTCTTTAATGAAAACTTTAAAGATGTGCTCAAGCTATTCATGAAATCTTGAGAATCATGTCTATCAGTCGGGATTTCTTCTGATAACACTAGGAGATTGGGTAGAGGTTACAACAGGTGATAGTGGAGTGGTCTTCAATTAACAATGCATAAATTCTATATACATAAAAAAGTATAATCAGTCTGAAGAGAAGAGGGGATTTATCCCCTGTGTGACAGCCTAAGGAGAACACGTGGTACAGAAAAGGTTGTTTTATTTGGAAATAGTTTTCGGCCCATAACACAAGTTTAGAGGAGAGAGGAATTATCCCCTCCCAACGCAGAATGTAACTTTCAATTTTGGGACTCATAGACGCGGTAATGTCCACTTTTAAAATTTTTTTTGTACATCATCATTTTTTAAAATCATTTTACAGATTTTTTATTTTAGGTAGTGGTCGGCGATAGGAATAAAAAATAATACAAGTATCACGAAATTATCAACCCCATTTTTTTTTAACAAATTTTCAAAATTTTTGCTAAAAATTGGTAAGATTGCCATTGCAATAGAACAGTATAGGGCCTATAACGACAGCAGCAGATAAAGTAATTAAGGCCTAGAACGACACAGCAAATAAAGTTTAATAACATAATTAAAAGAAATAATGCTAAATACAACAGGACCAATACAGTAAATAAGGAATATATGGCAAACAGCGTTTAAACAACTAAAAATAGGCCATGCCGGGATATATCCGGTTACCGCGTAATGTTTCCCGCCGGACTGAGCCTAATCACGGCCACGAGGGACAAAGCCACGCGACTCCCACCACTGCGCGACGCGCCAATGGAGGTTCAAAACGGTCAACATCTGCTTTTTCGGAACAAGTAATTTTCAACACTCCCTTGAACTCGAGCGGATTCCACGGCTACTAATATTTTATTACATAACACAATATAACTTTGAAGGATATATCCATTTACCGCGTTTCGGTCCAAAATTAGGCGTAACGGATATACCGTTTTGCGCCGGCTTGGAAGATTAAGAAAATGTAGGTCAGAGCTGATACTTGTGCACTCAAAACAGACTATGAAATATGCTTCCAACAAATGGGCTACAAATTAAGGTTCCAAAACAATTCGAGAATGACACAAAGGACAAGGAAGATGTCCCCTGGATCCTCTAACAAATCGGTGATAACTATGTTTTTAGAATTCCGTAATTTAATCCCATTTTCCATCCAAAATGCTAGAAATGGGCCTTAGCAGTGAAGAATATTCCAGGGAGCGTTTAAATTTCAGAAGTGAAAAATCCCAAATCATTTCATGAAGCTCTGTTTTTGTACCTTTCTGAGTAGGCTGGAAGCTGAGGAGATCCTCTATGAGAGTACCTATATCTGTTACAGGCAACAGAACATTTTTGAGGTCATCCGTAAAAGACTTCAGACCAGCCCCCCCCTGAGAAAGCTTGAGTGTTACCACACACCGAGCGAAATTTGTAGTTTACTTTGGGTTTTATATCATCAAGTTTAACTTATTAACGTTATTTGAATTATATAAAAACATGTTTCAACCGGGTACTACAAGCAAATGCAACGTACCGTCCTGGATCGGTCGAGAGAGCATGGAGGTGGTAAGAGCGGAGAGAGCACACGGGATCATGGCCAGAGACAGAGAGTGCGGACTGGAAATGTGTCCGTTGTGGGGCAGCCCTGCTATCACTTGGCCTGGGCCTGCCTGCAGTAGATGTCTTCCGGCACTTGATGGGGGCCTGGCTTGTCTGTACTGAACATGTTATTGTTACTACACACAGTTTTGCTCATGTTTTATGTTTTACTTACTTCAAAAAATATAATTAGGATTTAATGTGAATTTCGACTACCTTCTCTGTTGGTGATGGCCCTGGAAAGATAATAGAAGATGAAACAGGTACACACAAATATTAAAATGTATTTTTATATAAAGAAGTAATATTGGTTCTGAAGGGTCTTACATAAAAGTGTTCTTACTTGTTTGGTTGATGGAAAAATTCAACAAAAGTATTATTTAATTATTTTCGGCCGACAAAAATAAAAACTAATCTGAATTTGTCTTTGGTCACCAGACGTGTACACAATAATTTTGAGACATAGCTGAATTTAGTAGCCTAGAAATAAGTTTTATGGTATGTATTTTACTTATTTAGAGCTATGAAATATAACTATAAGTTTGTAAACGGCTCAATAACAATAATGTTGAGTCTCCCCCTCCCCCGGCAATAGCATAGAGAAGCCTATAACTAACTACTAATATAAAAGATTCCATGTTGACATCCCCTTATTATTCAAATAGATTGCTCTTTTTGGACTCAATAAGATACAGAGTGCAGTACTGGAATCTGAACACATTTTCCTGAGCAAGTTATAAAGTTTAGGTTACAAAAAATATATGATACCTTTATGAAATCCCAGATACATGTGATATTCAACTCCTGAAAAGTTTAAAACGAAACTGTAAAGAAAGAATCAAATAGACAAGACTTCCTATTTGTGTTCAATTCCATAACAAAATGGGTCATAGGGAACGAAAGGGGGGATTGGAGTACCTGAAACACATTGTTTATCAGTAAAATACTACATTCAATGTAGCTAGACCAATGTTAACTTTTAATAGATAAAACTTGGCCTTGCAACAACTACAAAACTAGATCATAAACTCCCCACAATAAGTCTTGCATTGCACCACATGAAAGATGTATTACAAAATTTTCAAATTTGTAGTACAAATGGTATAGGAAACGCAAACTAAATCCAAACGTAAGACTTCATAGAAACACGTGGTAAGTACAGAGTATGAACCATCACAACCTAAAAGGTTACAGCTGTTGATTTAGGATGAACTGCAATCACACATAAACTCACATTTCAGGAATCAAGTACTCATCCAGCCCCTACAACTTCTCCCTGCAACAGAAACTGGCCCAAAGAAAGGAAACCTGACAGAAACGGGTAGAGTAGGTTGGCACATCATCAGCTGCCAACTTCCTGTGGTTCCCCCAGAGTGAGCTGCTCCCTCGGTGCTGCTCTCTATGATGTTCACCCAACTCCCAAACTCACAGTGGCATCTTTCAAACTCCTGCAACAAACTTACATTATTAGTGATGGGTAACAATTATATAGCTTGTTTGATATTGTAATAAAAGTTTAAAAAGTTGTGAGAGTAAAACTGAAATATTATGTTATAACAAAGCCTCACCACCGATGGGTATTAACATTTTCTTGACCTCAAAATGTTTATCACAGAATTAGGGACACGGAGCAACATTTTTTGGTACATATTCATTTTATGTTCACGTTGATTTTTAAATTTAAATGCGCTGTAGTTTATAAAATGGGTTTGGTTCAATACAAGGTAGGAGTTTGCCACTACCAGGTGTCACGTAACACGCACCATGTTGTGTGCAGGCATAGATTTCAAGACCATATTCCATTTGATTAAGCTGACATGGAGTTTCATTACCAAGTGTTAAAATGTCACGATGATTGTAATTCTGTTTGTTTACAGATGTTTTTATTCTGTGATTTTCCAAATTAGTCATCATGGGTACTTATAAGACCAAGGTATTAATGTTTGCTAACGTTCCAGCTATATCCTGTTGTGCGTGACTGCATCATCATCGAAATGACAAGGTTCCTTAATAGAAATACTAGCTTAATCCAAAGTTCAAAGTCCTATTTGGTCAGTTGTTTTATTGAGATATCATGCAGATCAGACAAAGGTGATACAAATCGAGTTTATTTTATAGGCTCCGTCATTGAAATAAGCTATTGTGCCCTATAAGGTTCCTCACTTTATATTGTATGAATACCATATAAATTGAACAATAAAATG